>NC_056726.1:862487216-862787216 GCF_019279795.1 Protopterus annectens
ACATTTCCAATGTCGATCATATGGTCTCGGTCATATGGTCTTCGACATTATGAAATGTCAACCACGTGAAGTGGACCCATATTAATAGACTGAAGTACCTCATGCAGCTACAATTTTCAGTTTTGTAGCATCTTTCATTTCTGTTTTTATAAAAGTTACAATTTTAACAAAGGTGCTGGAAAGTTTGCATCTGTGCTGTGAGTACATCTTTAACAAGTTCACATTTCAGTACAAATTCAGTACTGTTTCAAGACTTTTAAATTAATTATTCAATGTTTAGCAGTTTTCAAGAAGTATGATAATTATTGTGATAGCCAGCAATATTTAATTACTAAGAACCGAGGCAAAACTACAATCAAGATATAAGTAAGCATCAAAGAGAACATAAGGAAAGACTAGTAATGATTTCTAAAGTATTCAGTTCAGTATAATTAGTGGTTCTATTATGCATTCGGGAAATCTTGTATTAAAGCCAGGATGGTAAGAACAGTTCTTTATTTTAGAGATAAATGTGGCAGCTCTGGTTACCGTAGGAAATGATGTATATTAAACCATACTGGTTTGCTAAATAATTGCTAATACTATTTATGACAGTCTATATTATCAACACAACTGTTGTTGTGATTCAGCCCTACTAAGTATGTGGTCTTTTTCAAGATACAAGGTAACATAAAAATTCCAGACAATGACATTGCAGGTACCATGACAGGAACTCTAGTCACCCACCTCAGAAAACTGAGGAAAGAAATAATAAGAACCAAGATATGAGGCAAAATGCAGCCCATCTTTGAACATTTATTCTTAAATTTAACCCCACTATCAAACAACTCCCAGAACGCCTTTCCTTTATAAGTGCAAACTTAGATTACAGCACTTTTCCAATCATGCTTATAAACCCCTCTTTTTATTCCATTCTGGATTTCTGCAACTAACCACTGCTCTAAATCTGCCTCCTATTGTCAAAATTTCTGAGGCTCTAAGTTCGACTTCTTGCAAAATGTATTTATCCTTTTTGTTGACTGGGTAAGTTCCATTGGGCTAGTGGCATCTTTACAGGGGAGACCAAAGGTGGTATTTATAGCACTGGAGGAAATTTGGTCAGGTCATCAGGGAGTGTCCCCTACTCTTTTGTGTATGGGAATGCTATTGCAGGTGACACTTCATGCTTCCAGTCCAAGCACGAAGATGGCTCAGAGAAGCAGGGAGCAGTATGGAAAAGAATGAGGTGAATGACTATGTTGCAAAAAATAGAGAAAAGGATGGTGAAATAAAGGTGAAGCCAGCTGAGCATTCACAAGAAAGTTTGCAATCAGAAGAGTTAATAAGTAATATGGAGGACAGGAAGGAAGAAAGAGATGAGATGGTGGTGATGCAGAAGGAATTGCAAGTAAAGCTGTTTAAGCCTTCACAGGATAAGGAAAGGCTGTTTCAGCTAACATTATTCAAGGGAGAGGTTAAATCACTATCAGAGAGTATTGTTACAGTCAGGAGGATTGCAGGATGTTTATTTAAAAGATTTGATCGAGTAGAGTGAACCAGAAAGTGAGAAGCAGTGTCTTGGGGTGAAATAATGGAAAGGATACAAGGAGAAGAAGTAGAAGAAATAAAAAGAGAAAGGATGAAATCTTATGCACAAACTGTAAGAGAGGGAGAGAAAAAAAGAAGAGAAGAAAAGTGAGGTGAATAGGAAGCATCATATAAGAATAAACAGTAGGAAGGAAAGGGGGCACGATAGGAAAGAGATATGGGACAATGTTATTGCACCACTGGGTATTGCTCCTAGAGAGGTAAAAGCATTTATTCACATTAACAAAGACTCATTTTGTGAAAATTAAAAAAAAACGCAAAAAAAAAAAAAAAAAAAAAACAAGTAATCTCAGTGATATCCACAAAGTCTCAAAACAACCCACTAAATAAGTGTAGTGGGTCCAAAAACAAAACAGTGTAAAAAACTTCCCTGTGTGGAAGATTTTCAGACCATATAGCTCTTGTTAATCACTGTATATTAATCAGATCAGATAATGGTAGTAGAAGTAGCGAACTTAAACTCATCTTAAGTAAAAAATAAATAAATAAAAATAATAAAAATGTATATAATTGTACAGAATTACTAAGTATTCAAAAGTAATCCAAGCAAGGCAGGCAGTCTGTTTCCAGTAGAAAATCCTTTATTAAGTTCACAGACAAGCGATCCAAGCAAAACAAAAATAGAGTAATAGTTTCCTAACAAGCTTTCTATATATATATACTTTTTATCAAGCAATGGAGTGGTTTATTGTGCTGTAAAACAAAGTGTTATTGGTACATATGTTAAATTCACATCCCATTCCCCATCAGTGTGACATTCGAGCTGGTCCTGCACTACATAGCACCTGTCATAATAACATAACCCCTATGTACTTTAAATAAAATGTACAATGGTGTGGTACCTCTTATTTAACCAGATTATTAAGCAGATTATTAAGTCTGTGATTTTATCCAACACAATATACTGGAAATATATCAACCATAGTCTATTTCGCAATCAAAAAATCTATATAAATATATACATATATGCTTTACATGTAAAAAATCAATTGTAAAAATCATATTCTATTTTCATAACCTATTGTTAACAAAGATTGCTTCCGTCCTTCTAGACTTCTTCAGGTCTGTGTACAAGAACCCTAAAAAATATCTATAAAAATATATATAATTGTATAATTAGTTAGTATTGTTATTACACATCATTTTGAATAAAGTGGAAAAAAGAGAACTAGAAAAAGAAAAAAATAATAAGAAAAAATGTATGATGATGGAAACAAAATATACACTTAAATTACAACTGATTTAAAATGGTATTTAAGACCAACTAGTAGAATAAAGTAAAATAAAATAAAATTAGTCATGTAAACAATGAGGCAATTTTCTAAGTTCCAGTGAACTTTTAATTTAAGAGGAAAAGAAAAAGGAAGCTATAACTGTAGAGGTTAAAGAATCAAGAAGGAATGAGGAATACTGAAGGGCAGTCAAAGAAAAGGAGGATGAAATAAGTAATTCTAGTAAAAAGGGTTATGATAAGTGGGTGATGATTAAAAGTAAAAGGAACTCTACTGAGAAATGAGTTAAAGATAGAAAATATAAATTTAAAATTTTAGGTTTGGGAGAGAATAGAAAAGGAAACAGATGAAACTGAAAATCTTAGCTATAACTATGAATAGCATAAGGGATGTAAAAATAAGCTTAGGTGGGTGGCCTGGATCACTTGACATGGATATTATAATATTGTTAGTTGCTATAATTTTAACAGAAAGAGAAAGAAGACAAGAAAATTTATTATGGGAGGACAAAGTTACATGGAATATAGGAGTAGAATAGTATTCAGGTATAGCAATTTTAAGTAAAGAAGATATATGAATTTTGGATTATACTTTAGTGTTATTAGGAAAAATGACAATACTAATTGTAAGACTGAAATATGACATATATAGTATTGTAATATATACATATGTCTTATAGGGAGATAATGTTTAGAAAGATACTTAATATTGAAAGTGTAAATGTGCAAATAGTAGCAGTAGGAGATTTTAATTGCGATTTAACACAAAAGAAAGAGAATGGGCAGATGTCAAGGCAATCTTAAAGATCCTAAAAAATAAACATTGGCCATATAAAAGGAGTAACTTGAGACAGAAATCAATTATTTGATGATTTTTGAGAGTTTAAAATGTTGCATAAAGGTATAAAAATAACAGGATTTTCTGATCATGTGGCAACTTGTTAGAGATAGAAGAAAAAGAAGGATACTTAAAAAATACGTGCAGGCATTAAACTAATAAATGAAACAAGATTAAACTGACAAGTGAGAAAAACAATTATACAATTATGTTTAGATCATATAGATATGAAGATGTTTTAAAAGGATTGAACAAGCTGGTGGATAAGTTTAAAAGAGAAATATAAAAAAGAACACAGGAAAAATAAACTTATGAGGATATCCATTATCAAGTATTTAAAGGTATAATAAATAATACAGGGAAAAAAAGGAAAAGGTTATATTAATTGAAGCAAGAACAAATAAAAAAAATCTTTATTTAAATAAAGATATTTTTACAAGGAAAGTAAGATGAAGTAGCACCTTACTTAAATTAGTAAAAGGAAATAGAAGAGTAATAAGAGAATTAAGGAATGAGAAGGGAAATATGGTTAATACAGAGAAAGAAATAATGTATACAATAAAAGAACATGCTATGAAAACATATTTTGAACATAAAACAATATGATGATATAAACAGCAATTACAAAACTTAACTGAAGACAATAACAAGATAAAAGAAAACAAGATATCAATTGAAGAAATAGAAAATGTTTTGAAGATAGTGAATCTGAAATCAGAAACTGGATTGGATGAACTTGAATATTTAATGTATAAAGATATGTCAGATTGGCAAAAAAAATCTTTTTAGAAATATTGAATGAATAGACAAACGGGTTGAGGATGAAAGTATATGTATAGGAGTGAAAAAAAATGTATTTGGAAAAAAAAGAAGAGAAAACAGATATATAAAATTGAAGGCAGATAGTGTTGAATAATGTGAATTATAAGATATTTATGAAAATAATAGATATAAGGATAGAAAGCAAAGTAAGTATGTTTTTGAATGAGACACTATTTGGGATAAAAGTAAAACAGATCCAGGAACTTTTGATGATAATAAAGGAAGTGGTAGATGATACAATAAGTAAAAGTTCAGAACTTAAAATTTTGACAGAAGATCTGAGTAATGCATTTGATAAGATACAGCACAAAGTGTCATAGAACATTTTAAAATAGTATAGCGTAAGTAAAAAATAATTAATATATTTGTTTTAGAGTATAGTAAATATAAAGTTAGATTAGTAATTAATGGTCTATTAAGTGAGGAGATAGAAATAAAGAGTGATATAAGGTAGTGATGTCCAGTAAGTAATATGTTATTTGCATTATTTATGAATGCACTTGTTAATGAAATACATTTAATGTTGAGTGTAACTGAATATTGTACTTTGAAATGAATTCAGATTCCAGTATTTTTTCTTTTGTGGACAATATTTTGATAATTAGGAAAAATGAAGTATGGATGAATACAACTATTAGGAGGCTTACTGGAGAGTTAAAGGTGATTTGTTTAAATATTAATAAGGAAAAGAGTAAAGAATTGAAATTTCCAGGTACAATTACAGGTATTCAGTTTAATAGAGGAGAGAGAGAAATCTTAGGAATAAAATTTGGTAATGAGCAACAGAGATTAATACAGTGGAAGAATATACCTCATAAAATAAGAAACATTTATATGCTTTGGAGACTGTACAAAGTTCAGTTCAGAGAAAAAGCATATATAATCAATTCAGTTATAATAGGTAAAATAGTATACTTGGCAATTATGTCTATAATACTAGTAGAATATGATAAAGAATTACTGTCTGTGTTGTTTTCATTTATATGGGGATCAAGATGTTAAAATAGGAATATTTTATGTTACGAAACAGGGAGGATGATTGGGGTTAATTAACCTTATTGTGCACATACCATCACTGAATTTATACAAAGTCGGGACATGGCTAAAGGAAAAATGAAATAAGATGATAGTGAGGATAATGAAAGAAAATTATAAAGAAAGTTGTAAGAAGCCTAAACAGTTAAAAACAGGAAAGGGATAGATAAATGCAGAAATGAAAATATATCAAGAGAAAATATTATTATGGAAAATCAGTATAAATAATATAGAACATGGAATGGAATGGTATGTAAATATCAGAAATAAACATTATTATGTCTTTCCATGGAAACATATGGAAAAGAAAAAAAATAAAAGCTATAAAAGCATGGTTAAGTATATGTAATATATGTACTATAATATAATATATAACAATATTTTGTGGGGAACAAAAACATTGACATCACCTTGACCTGATGGTTGGGGTATGAATTTTATAAAGAGATGGAGGAAGTAGAAAAAAAAACAGGTGATCTTAAGAATCATAAATGATTGGTTGGAGAGAGAAATAAAAAAGTTATGTGAAGTGATTGTAAAGTTTATATATAACATGGGACAGAGAAAAGAGAGAAGAATTTGGAGTCTGTTAACCTTAAATAATACAGATTATAAAGTTTTTATGAGAATAATTTAAACATGAGTAAGTGAGATTGTTAGAAAGGTGGTTGCAGAAGGGGTATATGGTATTATGAGAAGGAAAAGCAAGGATATGTTGACAATATTAAAGGAAGTAGTAGATAATGTTAAAGAAGGATACAAGATGATAGAGTGGCTGCATGTGAAATAGACAAAGCGTATCATATGATTAGTCATAAACACATTACATGTTATGAGGTGTTATAGTTTTGGTGATAAATATGTAAGATTGATTGAATCAGTCTATAAGGAAACGTGTGAGAGTAAATGTGAATTGATGGTTAAGTGAGAAAATAAATAATGGATGTGGGAAAAGTGGTGGCATACCTCTCATCTGTTCAGAATTTTGCAGAATGTCCAGATTTTTCCTTCATATTTTTGGTCTGTTTGTCATAAAATGTGTGGTTTTGTGGATTTATTTGTCAAATCAGTATGGGATGAATTCGGTAAATAATGCCAGGCATTTGAGTTTTAAATGTCATACCCTTCAGTAAATGTATGGCAATGCAAGACCCTTTATTCTAGCAAGGTTCTAAGTATGTAAGACCAATATATAAAAGTTGTCCCTATTTTTAGGGCTTTGTCCCCCATTAGTTTTGGCTTTCCCCAGATTTGTTGTGCTAAGAAGTTGAGAGCTATGAGCAGTGGGGGTTGAGAGTCTTTTCTTGAAGATGAGATGTATATATTACTTTATGAAATTGTATATTTGTAAGTGAGTGTGTTTATAAAGAGGTATGTGTGTGTGTGTTTCTATATATATATATATATATATATATATATATATATATATATATATATATATATATATATATATATATATAGGTTCATGGGTAGGTACTAGGCTATTGGTCCTAGAGCCTGTACAAGCCTAGCCAAAAAGGTACCCTGGCTTTCGCAACCCAAGAAAATTATTTTCCTGTGCTGATATATATCAATAATATAAATCCCTTACTCTTTCTGTTAGGTGTCATGGGATTTGTTTACATCCACATGAGCTACAATACCATACCTGCTAGACAGGGGTCCAGGGAAGTAAATAGTGTGGGAAGAAATAGCCAGGAAATTGTTATGGCTAGGCTTGTATAGGCCTAGGGCCAATAGCCTAGTACCAACCTATGAACCTATGAACCTATACACTTAAGCAGATGAGACCTCAGTTTTAATATCTCTTCTGAAGGAAAATCAACTCAGGAGTACAGCATCCCTCTAATGCTGCACTGCAGTGTCAACAATTTAGTCTGATGTATTGAGACTAGAACTCACAGCTTTCTAGTCTTCCTGTTACCTGTTTCACCACTAATACTGCCATATTCAAATCAAGTTCAAATTCAAGTTTATTAAAGTGCATATTGACAAAATGTTGTTATAATGAATTATTTAACAAATATGAAAACATAAACATCAAAAGAATTGAAAGAGTAGTGCCCATGTGGCAGGTTAAAAAGGAATGTTTAAGGATTGCCTTAAAACCAACAAGAGCTGTGGACATCCTCAACCATCTGACATGAGTTTTGAAAAATATGTCTTCTAATAATTAGAAGAATGCTCACCTACAGGAATCAAAGCAGACCCTTAGCATAGACAATAAACATATAAAAGTCAGGGCATATGCAGGAATGTCAAACAATATAACTTACTGTGACCTGCATGGCAACTGAAGGAAAACCACATTTAAAAAACTTAAAAAGCTGTTTATTCAATGACACTACACAGGTAAGTGCTTTTGCATTAGATTAACAAATGCTTCATCAGACAAGCAACAACTTCTAAGAGTCTCTTAAATACAAAAACATCACTATCCAATTAATTAATGCAAATTCAAACTAGCAAATAAGAATAAAGATACAATAAATCACCAAGGATATTCACTACCTCATCAGGATGTGCTGATACAAAACACGTCTCTGAATAGTTACATCACAAAAAACTGCATTGCTGTAGTTCAAAGAGCCACCTCATTCACAGGTGCTGATACAAAGCATGTCTCTGAATAGTGACATCACAAAAAAGCTACATTGCTGTAGTTCAAAGAACACATATTGTATTATTATTCATGAGATTCATGGAATGCATACAAACAACACCAAACCTAATCTAAAAATGAACATACAAATAAAATAAAAATAAAAAAATAAAAAAATGAAAGATACAAAATAAATCCAAAGCCTTAAACATTATCCTGAAACAAATCAGTATGGCAGAGGGCACATTTTAAGGACTGGTTTCAAAGACATACAGTCATTTAGACCTGTGGTTTAAAGATCATAGCTCTAGTATCCAACTTTGTTCTCTAGCTTCAATAATGTTCTTAACATTTCCCTCTCTAACACCTAGCTTAACAATCTCCAGGACAAACAAATGTAAATGTATGGTGTGTCCCTGACTTCTGGACATGCACAGCAAGTGCATTAGTGTATCTAATATTCCTGATCTCACCTAAATGTTCAAGAACCATTTCTTTGAAACACCAACTGGTTTTATCTGTGTAGAAAGCAAATGGTTGATGACTTATTTTAACAGATCACTGGCTATGATAAAAGGCTGCAGGCTGCTAAGTATAAAAAAATTACAGAGAGATATGACTGACTTCAAATTGGGTCATGTTTTTTTTCATGGTCCAGGAGTACTTTTAGACCACCCTCTACTAAAGACACAGGTTGTGTGTTAAATGAACATATGGCTCCACAAGATGCAGAATTACCTATAGCCAATAGGCTGGTAGAACAACCAGTTATTGGTTTCAGTGACAATCCTCATAGTAATCCACCAGTGGCTACAACTTCAACTTATGAGATGCATATGACCACGGATGTGGCTGGGGGACCCAATGCAGTGTCTAAAACAACCCTGTTTTTTTTTCTTTAGCAGAACCACTTCCAATAATCACATCACAGAGACAGGGGAGATCAAGCAGTCAGAAAAAGAGAGGCCAAGTGCAGCATAAGAAGCAGTCCATGGAGAGGTTCACCCACATAGGAACATGGAATGGAAACTGAATAATCTGGTGGTGAATATTTCTTCCTTACATCTCACCTCTGCACAACTCCAGGTATCAAATAGAGGCTTGTCCTTTGTACCTGCACAGAGATCAAATCTCTCACAGGTTCTGACTGACTTAAGGCTGTTTTCATGTAATTTGACTTTAACAGCAATGTTTCATGATAAACAAGAAGCACCTAAGTTGTTCCCTAAACCAAGTACTTTTATACCAGATAAACATCCTATTATTGAGACTTATAACTATAGTAGCATGATGTATGTTTCTCTTTAAGTGCCAGTCTAATCTGTTCATCACATACATTCACGTATGTGATGAACAGATTAGACTGGCACTTAAAGAGAAGCATACATCATGCTACTATAATTTGAATGCTGAGGAATATAGAGCTTTGAATGACCTTAAACATCTTAAATCTATTGAGATTCACCCGGCAGATAAAGGGCGTGCGATAGTAGATATGGACATCAATTTGTATGTAGAGTCTATGGCTAAGTTGCTGAGAGATGACAGTACTTATCAATTGATTAGAAAACTGCAATTGACAGCTATTATTGACAGGATTGGTGTGTTGTTATTTGACCTACTGATTGCAGGTATCATTAATGAAGATCTATTTAAATATTTTTTAGTTGAGCATCCCATTGTCCCTATTTTATATGGACATCCAAAGATACATAAAAATCTGTGTCATCCCCCCATGTGACCTATATTATCCAGCAGAGGATGGGCCGCAGAACCCTCGTCCATTTTTCTGGAAAAGATGCTGAGACCTATACTTGACAAAGTTGATTCTGTGTTGAAAGGCACTAAATATTTTTTTAGAGGACCTGCACCATAAGATCGGTGGTCTTGACAGGACCACCAATCTTGTATTGGTTACTTTAGATGTGACCTCTCTATTCACTGTGATCCCTAACCCTGTGGGTATTGACTATGTAAGGTCCTTTTTGGCACAATATGTGAATATGCCTGGTAGTGAAACTGAGCTTATATGTGGTTTCCTCAAATTGGTATTAGAGAACAATGCCTTTATCTTTGGTCAGGATTATTTCTTGCAGAAGGTTGGTGTGGCTATGGGCACACCTTGTGCCAATAGCTATGCCAACCTTGTATTAGCATACTGGGAACAGACTGAGGTCCTTAAAGATAATATATATGTACAACATGTCATTCATTACAAACATTTTGTTGATGACATTTTTTTTGCTTTGAGAGAGTAGTATTGAACTATTAGATGAGTTTATCTCCTTTTTTCAAAGGTCACTGGACTTTTTAAGTTTTAGTAGTAAGATTTCTCTAGAATCCATTGATTTTTTTGGACATTACTGTCCATATGAATAATCTGGGCAAATTAAATACAAAAATATATAAGAATCCTTGTAGAAAGAATTCAGTGTTGTATAACAACAGCATGCACCCCAGACATATCCCCAGGAATGTCCTGATGGGACAGTGCCTTAGGATCATGCGTTTACACACTGATGAGACGTCATGGGAATATGCAATGAAGGAGTTAAAGATGGATTTTTTAACAAGTGGGTATACAGAGACAGATATAGATGACAGTATACAGAGAGATAGATCGAAAAGAGGGAGTGTAGCTAGACCATATTTTTCTTACTCCATTGCTCCTACAAGGATCCCAGATCCTGTATCTGGAAATAACAGAATTACTAGATGTGTTTTGATATATTCCAGCATCATCAGTATAGTTACAAACATCCTTAAAAAGAACTAGGATATTATATGGAGCTGCCCTGATCTAGCTGATATAGCAGACAATGGATTGCAGTTTACTTTTCGTAATGGCATCTCTCTGAAAAGACAACTCTGCTATTGGAATAATATAGACTGTGGTACTGTGCACAATTCTTCATGGTCCAATACAGTTCCATGCAGGAATTGCAGAGCATGTCTATATATATTCTGCCCATACCTGTGAGCATCTGTTATTGAAGTATACTATAGATTTTTCTTTTCACGCTGACTGTAGAACTGTCAATGTGATTTGATAGGAATGTTTTGCCTTCTACATGGATAAAATCAATTGGTGTTTTAAAGATAGGATTCTTGAACATTTAAGTGTGATCAGGAACATGAGAGACACTAATGCACTTATTGTGCATGTCTGGAAGTCAGGTACACACCATACATTTACGGTTTTTGTACTGGAGATTGTTAAGCTAGGGGAAATGTTAAATACATCACTGAAGCTAGAGAACAGAGTTGGATACTGGAGCTATGATCTTTTAAGCCACCAAGTCTAAATGACTCTATGTCTTTAAAACTAGTCCTTAGAATGTGTCCTCTCCCTCACTGATTTGTTTCAGGATGATGTTTAAGGCTATGGATTTATGTTGTATCTTTCATTTTTTTTTTTTATTTATTTTTTTTATATCTTCATTTTTGATTAGTTTCTGTGTTTTTTGTATGCATTCCATGAATGTCATGAACAAGAATATATGTTTTTTGAACTACAACAATGTATTTTTTTGTGATGTCACTATTAAGAGACATTCTTTATATCAGCACCTGTTGATGAGGTGGCTCTTTGAACTACAGCAATGTAGTTTTTTTGTGATGTCACTTTTCAGAGGCATGTTTTGTATCAGCACATGCTGATGAGGTAGTGAATATCCTTGGTGATTTATTGTATCTTTGTTCTTATTTGCTAATTTGAAATTATATTGATTAATTGGATAGTGATGCGTTTGTATTTAAGAGACTCTTTGAAGTGTTTGCTTGTCTGATAAAGCATTTGTTAATCTAATGCGAAAGCACTTACCTGTGTAGTCATTGAATAAACTGTTTTTTTTAAGTTTGGTTTGCCTTCAGTTGCCGTGCATGTCGCAGTAAGTTATATTGTTTTATTTGTTTGCTTCTTTACCTGCGACTATACACGACAGATCATATATATTTTTATCTCATGTGCCGGAATGTACTAGACAATATGTCTTGCAAGGTAAGAGGAACCCAAGACATGCAGGCAAGGTAAACCAAGACTAGAAGGGATGAACTGGACATCAGAACAACTTCCACAGAGTTCATATATTACAATGGTAATAATAGCTCGCCTTTTAAGTATCCTGGCTACCAAATGTTTTACCCATTGCAGACAGTCAAGTTCTGTGGCTGGAAGAATCATAAACAGCACATTATAACAGTCTAGCATAAAGGAAATCAATGCATATAATCTGCTGATGGAAAAGATGGAAACATTTCATTCAGATAAAACTGAAAACGTGAAACAGGCACCTGATGCCTAATTGTGATCTTCTAATTGATCATGATCCCTAAAGTTTGCACCTTCATCATGAATTCCAGTCTGTCATCACTGTAACTAATGTTAGTGGACAAAAACAGAAAGAGATGGTTTCTGAATGTTGGAATGAATTATTATCACCACTATACTGGAGGTACTGAGCTGTAACTGGCCCTATAATTGCAGATGCAGTCCATGTCTGAAACCAGTTTGTTTAAGATGGGCATAGAATGCTGAGGAAAGAAAGAGGCACAGCTTTTTATCAACATAAAATAATAGGTTAAATGTTTCCTTCAAGCAACACCTCCAAGTGGCATTATATACTCATTGAAAAACAGCACACCCCAAATTGAATGCTGCAGTACCTCACTTATTAGAGAGAAGGGGTAGTCAGCTCCAGACACAGCCATCTTACTATAATCAGAAAGATTGTAGGCAAGCTATTCCAGAAATATACATGCAATATCACCATAATGACTCAAAGGGTATAATATCATCCTCTGGCCCACCTTATCAAATGACAAAGAGGAAGAACCACCTGGAAAAACAATATTGTTCTCTCACCAAAAATTATAAAAGACTAACAAGAGTAGTCATCATACTTTGTATGAACCACACACAGAAGCATAGAAATGATCACATAAGTGATTATCACTAAAATAATAATCCATTTACAATTAAGTGACATTCTCAAGAACCTAGCAACAAGCTTCATTTATAGATACACAGATCATTGGCATCTAAGATGGCTTTCTTAAGGACTGGAGGAACCAAAGCCTCTTTCAAATCAGCTGAAAAAAACTCAGTCCCTTAGAGACTGCATGGTGATCTGGCAAAGTGATGGACATGACATTTGAAAACAACATGTGACAACATTGAAAAATTAACAATGAACCTAACTGAGACAAGCTTGGCATCACAGTACTGAGAAGAAGTTCATATTCTTCAACATTCACAGACCATTGGATGCCAACAAAGTCTGTGCTACTAAGCCTACCTTGTTACTGGAAGAGTACTGCAAAATAATGTACCAATGTGTGGATCTCACATGTCAAGAATAACGACATCTTCTGGGTACTCCCAGCCTGATAAAAGGATAAATTCTCACCAAAGAGAAACCTTTTCTATCTCTTCTCAAACATTCATTTCACTCTTTTTAAAGCAATGTTTGGTATAACATGAACCAGACATACATAGTTTTGGGCTAAGAAACCAAGGGATGCAGTCAAGGTCTTATTATAGACTTCAACCATTACATCAGTGTTTCCAATGTTGTACTTTTGTAAATGATGATGTAAGGTAGAAATCAATATTTTAGGAGCAACCTGACCCAGTTTACTATACAATAGCATAACTTGATTTTGGGACATGACTGGGAACAAATCTTCCACATATTGAACCAAACTATGCTTACAGCAAGTGACATGATCCAAAATATGCCTAAATTTGTAGGTAACAGAGGCACTCATTTGACATAAAAAAAAAAAAAAAACATCCCTAAATAACACAGCAGAATTCTTTAACAACAAACAGAAATTCCTTTTTGACCAAAAATTTAAATTCACCAAGGGTTAACCATATTTGGTAATAATAACAAAGAGAAGACAAGGAAGTCAATGAACTCATGAAAGAACTACATTGTGCTAGTGAGTGGATTGGTGCCAATGAGGTGTCATTCTACTCCCATGACATATATGAAAGAGAGGATGACACTAACTTAATCTCCTTCAGATTAGTGTCAGTATCTTGAGAGATGGAGACTCCATTCCTGGACTGCCTGATCGAAGGTTACTACACATTAAAAATGCCATAATTACTACAAGAATATGCCTAGAGTTGCCATCAATCCAGGTTTCTGAATTGCTTTTTTGTTTATTTTTTGTTGCTGTTGTTGTTGTTGTTGACAAGTTTAGCCCCACAAGCCTCTCACCAGTTTTCAGAAAGACACAAAGTGGTATTTATACACTGAGGTTAATTTGTCCAAGGCATCAGGGAAATTTCCCTACTCTTTGGAGGTGCTGAATGGTGCCAAAGAGCTCCTCCAACAGCAAGGAAGATGAATAACGGAAATAGCAACATGGAGGAGAAGAGAAAAGTTATGAAGAGTTTGGTGGTGGAAAGTGAGAATTTGAAGAACATTTTTGTTTGATATGCAGCTTCAAAATATAAGTAAATATTTCTGCATGGTGGATGTTTCAAATGACCAGTGATTGACTGTCTCCATGGAGAAGGGTGTAAGCAAGTCTGTTAAATTGGTGCAGATAGCAGAACTGGCAACAGGAGGATGGCTTGCAGAATATGCTGTTTAAAAATAATTAAGCATAATGATCCCAATAACAGTCCTCCTATTTCATGGGGTGAGATGGCAGATAATTTTTTGGGAGGTACTGAGTATGGTAATGTGGAAAAGGAACCAGGTGATCTGGCATCAGAGAATGCTGGAGATAAAATGTATGCAGCAGAAACAAAAAGTAAAAGAGTAAAGCAGTAACAAACCGAGAAAGAGTCTGTTTTGTTCTGGTAGGAACTTATATGTTAAAACAGTATTACTTTGCAGTATAGAACTGAAGAACTAGAAAAAGAAGATGTCAAAAATGCATGCAGAGTATGTGTGAAACTGTTGATAATATTGTGAAGGTAGATATGCCAGAAAATCATGTAATGGAGGATGACTGTTTTGAAATGTGAAAAAAAATGATGAAACACTTGCCAATTGTCATTTTTGTGAATGATCTTAGACGGACTTTAAGATATGTTCGCAAGCTTAAATAGTGTTTCTTTTGTTGAGACTTGTTTCACTTAATTAATGATTTTGACAGGGCATAATGTACCGGCATGGAGAGAAAGGCCGTACAGCATGAAGGTGTGTGAATGAATGCAGGTTGTGTAAAAAAGGGATACGATTTGATGGCTTATCAAGAGCAAATAGTAAATAATAGAATAAAGGGAAAGGGGAAACACATACATGAGGAAAAACAACAAGTAGCTGTAAGAAATGGTAAAATGGGTTCAAAAGAAACTTTACAAAGAAAAAAAAGATGGATAGCAGAAGGAGTTGAGAAAGTGCATGCAGGCAGAGAGGTCAGTAGAAAGGGACTGATACTAATACTTTCTTGAAGCTCTTGCCAGAGAACAATCTTATCCTAAGATTATTTGTACATAAACTCAGAGAAAATACTCGATTGGAGAAAGAATAAAAAATAAGAAAACAACAATTTTAAGATATTTACCATAATGTTAAAAAGAAGGAAAAGCAACAATTTTAGAGTATTTTTAGCAAATGCAAAAAAAAAGAAGGCAAGGCAACAATTTTAGTGTATTTTCAGTAAATGCCAACAGTATCAGTAACACTGTAAGAAGGATAGGGATACTGCAATAATGTTCTAAATATGATGTGGCTGTTATTCAGTTAGGTGATGTAAAATTCCTGACAAGTAAAGAAAGACTTCAGACAGAAAAAATGTGGGGTGGAAAGATATTGTAGAACTTAAGTAGTGAGTATTGTTCTGGAATGGCTGTGTTGTGTAAAAAGCAGTGAAAATACTAGATGTAATGTTGATAAGGATGGGAAGTTTAACTGCTGTAGATGTGAGGTGCAGAGAACCTGTTTATAGAAACACAGCATTATATACACATGTAACTAGAAATGAAAGAGAGAATCGGTTTTGCTAAATATTAGACTATGCGGTGGTTAACATGAACATTATGGTTGCAGGTGACTTTAATTGTGATTTAAGATCAAAATGTATTAAGAAAAGGTAAGATAATAAAAATACTGGAAGTGATAATGTGGTAAATTAGCTGCGAGTGAGAAAAGTTACTGGGCTTATTGAAGGGGAGCACTTGGATCCGAAATTGATTATTTTGTATTATCAGAAGGTTCGGAGGTAGCAGATGATGATGATACAGTTGTGACAGTTTTTTCAGATCATTTAATGATGAGTCTAGAGGTGATGGAAATGGGGACTATATTAAAACAAGAAAGGGAATAAAAAGAATAAATGAGAAATTATGGGATGAAATTAGTGAGTGGAAAGTACTGCAGTTATGGAAGGATCATATAACCATGAAGGTCTTCTATAAAACTGGTCTGAATGGTGGACTGAATTTAAAAAGGTGATACAATCAAGGTATTTCATACAGTAGGACATGATGGTTTTAGGGATATTATAGAAAAGTATGGTCAGGCAACAGTATTTTGAGAGTGTGCATGTTGTCATAAGAAAATAATAGAGTGAGAGTGTTGGTGAATGGATGGCTCAGTTAAGAAGTATTTATAAAGTGTGGTATAACACATGGATGCCCTATGAGTGGAATATTGTTTGCATTGGTAGTGAATGCAGTAGAGAGTGAAGTATCTTATAAATTGAAAGATGCTAGATATATGATGCAAAAGGATGTGGTACTTACAATAGTTTTGACATATGCAGACAATGTTGTTGCAGAGAACAAAATATGGATGAGGGAAGTCTTGTTTTTTCTGAATGGATGTTTAAAGGAAATGGCATTGAACTTGAATAAATATAAAAATAAGGATTTGGGTGAAATGCAAAAATTGGGGTTGTATATTTTTCAATAAATTAAGTGTTTTTGCTATGGGTACAATTTGGGAAAAATTATGTAGTTATGAGTCAATGGGAAGGTTTGATAAAAGAAATGAAAGACATCTGTATTTTGTGGATAATTTATAGATTAGCAATCAAGAAAAAAGTTTAACTGGTGAAAATCTGTGTAGCATGGTGGGTTTATGCAGTGTGCTATAGTTAAGAGGGGTCTGGGTTTAACACTTGGCAGAGGTGTTTATTATGGAGTTGTTGCATATCCGTAAGACAAACTCCACTCATGCAGCCCACATGCAAGGCCTCAGCCTGGTCTGTGACATTACTAGAACTTGTTGGCGGGATAGATTTGTGTCCCAAAGACTCCCGCATCTATGGAATAGACTCCCTCTCTATGTCAAGCAGAGTATCTCTCTAGCTGTCTTTAAGAAGAACCCGGATAACTGCATGAAAAACAGAAAATACACCAATGGGATCCCACCTGTGTCCCTGCTGGACAGGGGAAAGAGGTACTGATTTTGTGGAAACGTGGGCAAAAATTCTTGGCTAGGCCTATAAGGGCCTCTGGACCAATAGCCTAGTGTCATCCTATGAACCTATAATGGGATAATAGCATATATGTAAAATGCTTATATGATCCCAAAAAATATGAAAAGGAATTTGTGTAGGTGTTTTCTTTCATATGTGGTCCAAAATTAAACCCAGCGAAAGCAGATGTGTTGTATATGAGCAAAGTTAAAGGTGGATTGGGATTACTAAATCTGTTTGTCTATTCTGCCTCTTTAAACTTGTTCAGAATTTTTAAGTGGATAAAGGAAGAGATTAAAAAAATAATAGTGAGAATGTTTAAATGTAAGTACAAAATATTCTGGGAGATGAGAATAAAAAAGAGAAAAAGAATATATAAATGAAGAAATTAAAAATAACGATATAAAAAAAAGATGAAAGATGTGGCATAAAAATGTGATGAAACAATATTATTATGCAAATCAATGGGAAAATTTACCGGAAGTGATTAAAACCATTGAAGTAAGGACAACATGGTATACCAAGATAGGAGAATGGCATCATTTCCTATACATTTCCTATACAGACTAGTAATAAATATGTTACCAGTAAAGTGTTATATGCCATATAAAAATAAAGTTGAAAGAGTCTATTTATTTTGTATGGGGGAACAGACCATGTTTTTTAATGTAAAATGTAAAAGAGTGGTAAAAGATTTTTGGAATTTTAATGACATAAACAATATAGATATGAATATGATTATGTATGTATATTATAAAAAGAAGAAAGAATATGTAAGAATGGTCAATAAGAGTTTTTTTTTTATGTAACATGGGTTATTTGTAATGAAGGATTGAACATTTCTTAAACGGGATATTGAGTTTGGTAGCTATATTGGGAACACTTAGATTATAGCTAAGGAAGAAGAAGTGGAGCTCAGTTATCGAAGGATAATAGTGAGTATGTAATAAGAAAAATGATAAATAGTAAAACTAAAAACAGAAATGTGTATACATGTGCCTGTAAACACATACTTTGTGTAAATGTGTAAATAATGTTTTTATGTTGTATTAAATAAAGTACCCCTTCTCTTTTCAGATGTGTCACTGCAGGGTAACTTCTGGAAGAGTGCATGGTGAAAATGGACAGTAAGAACACGAACTGTGTTGGTGACATGCCCAGTATCTATTCTGAAAAGAAATAAAACTGTTGTTTTGTAGCAGAATGTTGATTATATTTTAACTGATATAGGTAGTGTAGTTCTAGTGCCTTCGTTGAAGTTTGGACGTCGAGCTGGCACCTCTGCACCCGTAAAAAAAAATCTACTGCCAATCATTAGCGGACCAGAGTTCCGCTGTGGTGACCCCTAACTGGGAAAAGCTGAAAGAAGAAGAAGATAGGTAGTGTAGTTCTACATATTGTAATAACTGAAACACACTCTGGTGGCTTGAAAGATGATAGTCTTGAACAAATGACTAATCACAGCCAAATGAAGAATATGCTGTTTCCTAGTTGAAAACTGAAGAAAAATATTTCCTGGTAATGCCAACATTATGGCTGATTTGAGCAGTGATTTGTTTGAATTTGATAGCAGCATTCTCAGTCTGGAGAAGATATTGAGATAAAGAACAACATTTCTATGAAAATATACTGTCTGTGTGATAAAGTGATTACAACTCTGAGGGTAAAACTTGAGGATACCAGAACATTCATTCATATTAGAAATTAACATTTCTGTGGGTTCACTTTGTTGCCAAACCAGTAACATGCTTAAAAATGCTATAACAGATAAAATAACTCTGGACACTTTTGACATTATATATACTCATAACAAGTATGAAAATGAAGAATTGGTTAAAGATTTAAAGGATGTTTTAGTGCCAAATGTGGAGAGAATTATTAGTATTGGAGATAATTTAATCTAAGAAAAATGTCACACAAGATAGGCAATAATCTTTATGTTTTTAGGCAAGTAGTTAAATGTGAAAAACTACAGTTAGGGAAAAAAATATTCACATAGTTGACGAAATGTTAGACTAGAATTGACTATATACTTGTTTCTATAGGTTTAGAGGAAAGGAAAGAACAGACTTATGCAATATATTTTTCTGACCATTGCACTATTAAGATCAAAACATCTAACACTGAGTTATATTAAAGAAGGAAGGAAGGAAGAGACTACAAAAGACTTAGTGGAGAAGTTACTGAGGAATTTTTTATGAATGTAAGGGACAGGTTGTGTGATGATCATATGGCAATAATGCATTTTTAAAAGTCATTAGAGCTTTGATGGCATACAATAAAGAAAAGTACAAAAAATAAAATTTAAGAATAGAAAAATGGTTCTGGAATAAACATAAACAGTAAATGTCAACATTTAATATATAATAATATGGCAAATATATTGATAAAAATGAATGTGAGTCTACAAAAGTTGAAAGGGAAATATATCAGAGAAGATTGAAAAAAGTTCTTTATTATTTCTGCAAACATATTTATTATAGGGGAAAATTGATGAGGTTTAATGGTAGAACAGAAGATTATAAAACATTATATCTTGATAGACTGGGTTATGAGATTATTACTGATTTAGAAAAAGATCTAACTGCTAAAGAATTGGGTAATGTATTGGGGAATAAAAAGATAATGGGCCAGATTCAGGAAGGCTTACACGGAGTTTAAGAGTAGTGTAAGCCTCCGTGTAAGCCTCCTGATTCAGCAACAGCCCAAATCTCGTGTAAGAGACAGCTAACACGTCTCTTACACGGAGTGGGCGTGGAAATGCTCAATACCTCATTTGCAGCTCCAAGATATGCAAATGAGGTATGTGAGCGATCCACAAGCAAACCAGTCCGTGTAACGGACGTGTTAACTGCAGAAATGTACTCAGCTGACAACTGAGTACATTTCTGCAAAATTAAAACGGAGCTATGTCAGCTCCAAATAAAGGGTGCATTTGTTAGAGTAAGCATGCCAATGGCCAAATATGTGGCCATTGGCATGAAAAAGTGTTGCAAAAAAAAGTTATATAACTTTTTTTTTCCACGGGATTTATGTGTTTAACTGTAGCGCACACCCGCGCAAACGGGGTGCGCTACCTAAAACTGAAAACCGAAGCTTATAAGCCCACAATTGTGGGCTTTATGTATTACATGAAATGTCAATGGAGGGACTTGCAGAGCAAAAACAATATGGCCTCCGTTTAGTGGTTGTCAAGGGGGGGAAGCTCCGTGTAAGATATGTAACTAAGCATTACTAGGCAATCCTATGTAAATGAGGGTTACAATACTGAATCACACTGCCACATAGGTAATGAGCACTTTCTGAGTAGTGTAAGACTTAGAGAAGGGGGAGTAACAGAGTAAGAGGTAGGTGACATCATGGGGGGGAAGGATAAAAAGAAATGTACCAGATTGGAGGGCAATGTAAGGTAAGAGATGACAGACAGACATCAGGGAGGGAGGTGTGCCCCAACAGAACACTAGGAAAGTCAAGAAATTGAGGGCATACGCTATCCCTACAATCAAAGTTTCTTGATATACGTGCATGCGCGCGTGTGCAAGGCAGGTTCTACATGTGGGAGCGCGTTGCAAACTGTTTACAACGGTTTGCGCGGGCGTGCACGTGTGTGAGGCGGTGTGCGCGCGTTTTAGCATGAATCAGCCTAGCTAACACCGTGTAAGGATGTGTGCGCGCGTGTAACACCGTGTAGGGATGTGTACACACGTTTAAGTTACTGTGAGCGTGTTTAAGCCGGTGTGCACATTGCTCCCCCTCAGGAAACAGAGAGGAAATAGGAAACAACCAAAATACAGGGAAACTGCCAGAAGTTACTACTAAAGTTAATTGGTGGAAACAATTAGAAGCAGGCAATTACACAGGCAGACTAGAAGCCCAACCCAGCACTTAAAACACAACAAAGAGCAGTGCAGGCTGTTTCTCACAAGAGATACTGCCAGAAACTAAGCTATCAGAATTGAAACCTGAAAAAAGCTGAACTCAGAGCAGAAATGCTAGGGGCTGCCATAGCTGTTATAATCAGACATAGGCGAATTGCTGAGGGTGGTGATAATGCAGATGCTGACAGACAACCCAGAGTGAGGAGAAGGAGAAGAGTATACAGGCCTAGGGTCACCTACCATGGGTTACATGAGCTGGAGATAGTAGAGCTATAGAGTGGACAGAGAGCTCCTGCAGCAGATTGTTGAGCTGTGCAGGCCACGCCTCACACACAGAACCAACAGAGGGGAACCCATCCCAGTGGAAACCAAGGTATGTGTTGGCCTAAGAATACTAGCAACAGGTACCTTTCAGAGACCAACTGGCGATATGATGGGGATATCACAGGCATCAGCCTCCAGGGTACTGCACCAGTTCCTGGATGCCATGTCACCACATGTCAGTGATCATATATATGTCCCTAGTGACCGTGAGGTTGTGTCCAGCAATATGCGTCTCTTCCAGCAAATAGCGGGATACCCTGAGGTGCTGGGTGCAATAGACTGCACGCACATACGCATCAAGGCACCAGCCGGTGAGCGGGGTAGAGTCTACATTAACCGCAAGGGATACCCCTCCATCAACTGCCAGGTCGTGTGTGATGCCCAGGGCATAATAATGAATGTGTGTGCTGGCTGCCCTGGGAGCTACCACGATTCCCACATCTGGCATCTGATGCAGCTGTACCAATCATTTGCCAATGGGGACTTCCCACACGGACACCTAGTGGGGGATGCTGGTTATGCACTTGAGCCGTGGCTGATGACACCCATCAGAAATGCACACACACCCGAACAGGAACGCCATAATGAGGCACACGCACAAACACGTAATATCATAGAGCGTGTGTTTGGGCTGCTCAAGTCACGGTTCCGGTGTCTGGACACGTCTGGTGGAGCTTTGCAGTACACACCAACTACATGTACCCAAATGATCATGATATGTGCTATGCTACATAATATGATCCTGCGGAAACAGCTGCAGCAGGACCAGCACAGGGCTGGGCCAAACATCCCCACCATTGCCAAGGCCACCACAGGCAGGGGTGACTTGGAGGAGGAACAACCTGACCTTGTCCCAGTAGGCAGAAGGAGGCGTGCCCAGTATGCCCTGGCCTTGGCAAAGAGGCAACGCATAGCACATATGCTTGGTCAGTAGGAACACTGGGACCGATACCCACTCTGACTCACTCATACAGTAACAGGGATGCCTAACATGACACAACCTGCTTCCAAATGTACAGGGAGTGTAGTATGTGCATCCGACAGAGGCAGCCCTGCAGCACCACCCGAGGCATGAATGCCATGTGTTAAGTAATGTAATACCATGTATCATATGCACACCTGAGGACCATGACTAACATCCACCCTCACCAATCATAAACCACAAAAACACAAACCCACCTCATAGCTATCACAAGGGATAGGAACCTAGATGTAATGCTACCCAATGCCAAAGGTATAAACAGCAAGATGTGTGCAGTGTAAATGCACACAGTATAGGGAATGCACATATCAGTGCTGTAATAGAAAACAGGGTCAAAGCACATCAACACCCTGACACTACCAGGGTCACACCTCATACAGTGATGTACATGTGCAAAAACATGGAACAAGATACAAAATGAGGGTGACTACCAATAAATGGCATGGATAACCACACACCCCTGTTGTTACCACAACAAGAAGCAACATGCATTAGCCATGGTCAAACACCAATGGCTAAAACTGACTACTACTATATAGCTTGCTGCAGACCACTGTCCTAATAGCAGCAACTGCCCCAGGCCTATGTTCACAGGTTCACAGGTTCATACTAGGCTATCTGCCCTAGGGCATTTATAAGCCTAGACCAGAGTTCCGTGGAGTCTGCCGCACCTTCACTCTGACGGATAATTTGCCCATTATATTGCTGTGCCTCTGACAAGCAGTGATACTGAGGTTATCCCTGGGGCATACCTGCAATCTCCCATCCATTGATTAAGATCTCACTTGAATAAAGCCAGTGAGGTACTCAGCCTCACATGTAACAGGATGTTGTTCCACAGCATAGGGACTCTCTGGTTGAAGAATCTGTCCCTCCAGCACATCCTATTAATATCTGTGTTGAGGTTTAGGTCTCCTGCCCTTGTAGTTCTGATGGATGTACAGGTCTTGAGGTGAAGCATGTTCATTAATCCTGGGTTGGACATAGTCTTGTATGTCAGGCACAGGTCACCTCTGAGCAGACAGTAAGCGACTGAATACAGCTGGAATTCCTTCAGTCGGGCAGCATAAGAAATATGTTTGAGACCCTTTCACCTCCTGTCGAGGAATATGTGGGCCCATCCAATCTGAATGGGGCATTGTATGCAATCATTGGTCTGATGAGTGATGAGTACAGGGGAACAGTGACCTCCCTTGATCTAGATGTGAATCACTGCATGATGAGGTGGCCAATGTAGAAGGCCTTCCAAACTACCCTGGCAATGTGAGTGTCAAACAAAATGTCACTGTCAATCTGGGTGCCCAGGTCCCTGATAACGTACATTGTGCTTAGAGGATTGCCACCTAGATGGGAAGTAGTGGTAACCTTGTTCTTCCTGAAGGGTATGGCTATGCATTGTTTAGTGTGTAATGCAAGGCCATGGCTGTGGCACCAGTTAGCCGTCTCTATGAAACCCTTCTGAAGGATGTCTGTGTCAGATGGGTTTCCAACTATGCTTCCCAGTTTGCAGTCATCTTCAAACTTTGTCAGCCATAATCCTCCTGTGCTTGCTCGTACTTCTGAAAAGTAGATACTGAACAAATGTGGGCCCAGGACTGAGCCCTGTGGGACACCACTTGTCACAGCTCTGGAGTGTGAACTGGCACCAGCAACTTTGACCCTGTGTGTTCCGTCACTTAGCCAGTTTGCAACCCATGCTGTGATGTATGGGTTCACAATTAAGCTGGTGATGTTTTCAATGATACCTGAGTGGGGTATTGGTGAAAGCCTTTGCCAGGTCAAGGTAGGCTGTGTGGACTGCCTTGCCCACGTCAATGGCCTGGGTGAGTGTTTTGAGAAAGTCAACCAAGTTTAAAAGGCATGATCTGCCCTTGACAAAGCCAAACTGGATTGGACCCAATGTCTGCAAGTCCCCTATGTCTTCATTTAGAATTCCCATTATGATCCTCTCCATAGCCTAGCAGAACAGGCTTGTCAAGGGGATGGGATGGTAGTTTCTGGGGTTGGTGGAGGCACCACCTTTGTGAGGTGGGTCCACCATTGATGTATGCCACTCCTTGGGAACATATCCTGAGGTGAGGCTAAGATTAAACAGCTGCCCTAACTGCGGGTGTAATTACTCATTGAGTTCATGGAGCACACAACTGGGGACACCATCAGGTCCCATGGATAAAGTGTTTTCTGCCTTGGATTGAGCAGTTCCCACCCCAGCAGTGGAGATGTTTGGGCGGCTACAATCCTCTGGTGTACATACCCCCCCAGTTGGGGAGGGGAGAAATCTGCACTGAACCTGTCAGCCAGTATGTTGCCAATGTCTGTAGGTGCAGTGATATCAACATCATTCTGAACTAAGTCTGAGCATATCTGGGAGTTTCCTCCCAGGTTTCAAACATAGGTAAAAAGGCCTCATGATTGTCCCTGGAGTCCTGAGTGGGTTTACTCTCTAAACATGCCTCGGATGATTGTATGGGGAACCCAGTGTTTTACTCACAATGAGCAGGGGTGTCTTCCCCCATACGGATTACACTCTATCTTGTAGTAGCTCCTTCCTTGTGTTGTACAGCTTGTTTATGGCTAGGGTCCACCAGACTGGATGCTTGCCTGTGGTACAAAGAGTCATTATTATTTTGGATTGCCTGAACCATGCAGTCCTGGAGGTGCTGGTAGAAGGCATTTCTAAGTGATACAGTGGCTTGGGTAATGGTGTCCGCTGGCCTGGGGGCCTTGAAAGAGACCACACCAGTGCTCAGAAATGTGAAGTCGGCATTTGACAAGGTCTTCACCGTTTCTTTTCCCATCTGGGGTGTGGGTGGGATGTGGACTCCCACTGAGAGTAGTCCATGATCTGATCTCACCAATGATGGGTATACACCTGGTGTTGAACAGTGTGACCCCATGTTTGTGATGATGTGTTCTAGTATGTTGCCTCCACTTGAGGGGATTGGGACCAGTTGTTCCATGGCATTTCAGTGTATGAACTCTTGGAACCTTTGTGTTAGAGTGTTGTGGCATGATTAGTGATCCCAGTCTATATGTGGATAGTTGGAATCACCCAGTAGGATGGTGTTTGGAGATACATTTATCCCCTTCAGTGTTTGCAGGATAGCTGTGTGAGGTACCTGAGTTTGAGCGGGTGGCATGTAACATGCTACAAACTGCAGAGCAGTCTTGCCTACGGTCACTGGCACCTGGATGGTGTCCGATGCATAGTGTGTTGCCACCAACCATGAGGTGAGGGTGTCCTTGATGAATATGGACACCCACCATCCTTCTTGTTGTTGTCGGGATGCTGGTGCCGGAATGCATGAGATGAGGTAACACCCGATAGTGCTGGGGTGCTGTCAGAAACTGTGAACCAGGTTTCAGGCACAGCACAGACATCAATGTGCTACATACTGAGAAGGGCATAGAGTGTGTGCAGCTTGAGGTAGAGACCTTGGGCATTGAGCAGCATCAGCCGTAGTGTCTTTCCTTTACTGTGTTCTAGGGTGGTAGGTGTAGAATCCTGTTTCCAGTTGTGATTGTATGGTCCATGCTGTCTGACATCTAGCTAAGGGGAGGTCATTCTGGTTTTGCAGTTATCTTTCATCACCAGTAGAAATGACCACAACAGCCCCTGTGGGGTGTACCTCATGCACACACATCCAGCACCTGTAAAGTCCACAACAGTACCTCACCAGGAGAATGACAGAGCTGGAACACATGTAATGTGTAGTCTGATTAAACAGAGTGCAGCTCCACACACTGCCATGCTGTCCACCCAGATGCAAGCTGTGCCTGACGTAGAAAGCCATGTCCAAGCTGGAATCAATGCACATGCTGCACCTTGTACAATCTGAATGGCAGGTAGCTATGCACATGAGGGAACTGAACCCCAGCACTGACATATATAGGACAGGCTGTACTGCATTATCCAAAACACAGAAGCCACCCCACACATGAGTAAACTACCAGTACAGGTTGTCCATAAAGACACTGGTTGAGTCCCTCAACAGGAATCCTAATGAGTGGATGGGAGATGGGAGGTTTACCCTGGGTATCAATGTTATGTCACAGGTAGACAGAGGCACAGTATACTAAACAAGACATATGACATGTCAAACTACGCTTACAATGTGTTGATGGACAAACACATTCTCCGACTAGCATTAGGTCAAGATACCTCTTGAACACAGCCAGCAAGGTGCTCTGCCTCAAATGGACCAGGATTGTATTCCACAGCATAGGGAGTCTCCGGTGATAACTCCATCCCTACAACATGTCCAACATACATCCCTGCTAAGGTGTCAGTCACCTGCACTAGTGGTTCAGGTGGATCTTCTGAGTCTGAGGTGGAGCATGTCCATTAATCTCTGTTTGGACATGGCCTCGCATGTCAGGCACATGTCACCTCTAAGCAGACGGTATGTGAGTGAATAGAGTGTGAGTGTCTTCAATCTGGCAGCATATGACAGCTGTTGTGGTTCCTTGATCCTTTAGGTGGGGACAGTCAGGGTGTCTCCAATTGCTGCAGATGTTGGGTGAGATACAGCCAGAATAGGGCATTTGACTTGATCACCGGTCTGATAACTGAAGAGTACAGGGAACAATGACCCACTAGATCTGGATGTGAATCCCATCCTTATCAGGTGGGCAATGTAGAAGGTCTTCCTAGCCACTTTAGCAATGTGAGTCTGAGAAGAATGGCGACTGTCAACCTGGGTCCCCAGGTCCGTGATAACCTCCTCTGTGCTTAGAGGATTGCCACCAAAATGGTAGCTTGGGGTCACCTTGCTTTTCCTGAAGGGTATGTCTACACATGTTGTGCACTCTGACTTCAGGCCATGGCCCTGGCACCAGCTATCAGTTACTGTGAGTCCCTTCTGAAGGATATCTGTGTGTGATGCACTGTCCACTATGGTGCCCAGTGTGCACTCATCTGCTAACATTGTCATCCAAAGTCCTCCCATGTTGGCCTGTTCTCATGGGAAGTACATGACAAACAATGGTGGCCAAGGACTGAGCCCTGTGTGACACCACCTGTGACCAGCCTGGAGTCTAACATAGTGCCAGCAACTCTAACCCTGTGGGTCCCGTCCTTAAGCCAGTTTGCAACCCATCTTGTGACATATGGGTTTACATTTCAGTTGTGAGGGCTTTCCACAATACCTGAGTGGGGTATTGTGTTGAAAGTGTTAGCAAGGCCAAGGTAGGTTGTATGGACTGCCTTTCCCCAACAATGGCCTAAGTGACCAATTTGAAGATGTCAACCCAGTACAAAAGGCATGATCTGCCCCTGACCAAGCCAAAATGGGATGGATACAATGTCTGCATGTCCCCTATATCTTTGTTTATGAGCTCAATTATGATCCTCTCCATAGATTTGCAGACTACACTTGTTAAGCTTATGGGGCAGCAATTAACAGGGTCTGTAGAGGCACTGCCTTTGTGCAGATGTGCACAACTGGACCTTAACCAGCCTGTTGTGCACACTATGGAAATGTAAATCAGTGATAGGACTGAAGCCCAGGATACTGACCACCACAGTGAAAGTACTGAAACACTACACTAGACAGTGCTACAGTGTTAGGTCAGTATGAACGGATGTTGACAATTGTGTGCAAAGTATCCCATGCAAAACCTGCAGGCACAGTATACTCCCAGTTTTGTTCACACAAAAAGCATTCGGACAGTAACTACACAACATGGCACAGAACACACAACCATAAACTGGAGGTATTTGTTGAAGGTCACACTCATCCACAAATGTGATGGGCTGCAGAGTTCAACATATGTAAAGCCCACACTGGGCATGCTCACACACTTAGATAAATGAGACATCTTTCACACAACATGCCACAGGAAGGCTGAACTGGGCATGCGCACACTTGGTCCAAATGTTACCCCTAGCAAATGTGAAAACACACCAGAGGATGGTCGTCCCCCTTTCTAGACACTGATCATGTAAGCACCCTATAAGTATATTGGAGAAAAGGATTCTCTCAGTAATCTGAATAGCGCTAATGCGTCCGTCTCTAGTGTCATAACATAGTTAGGTAGGGGTTTGAATCCAGCAGGTGGCAAGTGTGTGTGTAAGTGTGTATGAAAGAAACATCCCTTTTGGCAACTGGGAAAACACACCACAGGATGATCATTCCACTTTCTAAACTCTGATGATGTCAGCACCCTATAAGTATATCAGGGGAAAGGACTTTCCCCAGTAATGCGAATAGCGCTGTGCTAATGCGTCCGTCTCTAGTGTCTTAACATAGTTAGGTAGGGGTTTGAATCCGGCAGATGACAAGTGTGTGTGAAGGGGTAAGTGTGTGGGTATGAAAGAAACATCCCTTTTGGCAACTGGGAAAACACACCACAGGATGATCATTCCACTTTCTAAACTCTGATGATGTCAGCACCCTATAAGTATATCAGGGGAAAGGACTTTCCCCAGTAATGCGAATAGCGCGCTGTGCTAATCCGTCCGTCTCTAGTGTCTTAACATAGTTAGGTAGGGGTTTGAATCCGGCAGATGACAAGTGTGTGTGAAGGGGTAAGTGTGTGGGTATGAAAGAAACATCCCTTTTGGCAACTGGGAAAACACACCACAGGATGATCATTCCACTTTCTAAACTCTGATGATGTCAGCACCCTATAAGTATATCAGGGAAAAGGACTTTCCCCAGTAATGCGAATAGCGCTGTGCTAATGCGTCCGTCTCTAGTGTCTTAACATAGTTAGGTAGGGGTTTGAATCCGGCAGATGACAAGTGTGTGTGAAGGGGGTAAGTGTGTGGGTATGAAAGAAACATCCCTTTTGGCAACTGGGAAAACACACCACAGGATGATCATTCCACTTTCTAAACTCTGATGATGTCAGCACCCTATAAGTATATCAGGGGAAAAGACTTTCCCCAGTAATGCGAATAGCGCGCTGTGCTAATGCATCCGTCTCTAGTGTCTTAACATAGTTAGGTAGGGGTTTGAATCCGGCAGATGACAAGTGTGTATGAAGGGGGTAAGTGTGTGGGTATGAAAGAAACATCCCTTTTGGCAACTGGGAAAACACACCACAGGATGATCATTCCACTTTCTAAACTCTGATGATGTCAGCACCCTATAAGTATATCAGGGGAAAGGACTTTCCCCAGTAATGCGAATAGCGCGCTGTGCTAATGCGTCCGTCTCTAGTGTCTTAACATAGTTAGGTAGGGGTTTGAATCCGGCAGATGATAAGTGTGTGTGAAGGGGTAAGTGTGTGGGTATGAAAGAAACATCCCTTTTGGCAACTGGGAAAACACACCACAGGATGATCATTCCACTTTCTAAACTCTGATGATGTCAGCACCCTATAAGTATATCATGAGAAAGGACTTTCCCCGGTAATGCAAATAGCGCTGTGCTAATCGTCCGTCTCTAGTGTCTTAATATAGTTAGGTAGGGTTTGAATCCGGCAGATGACAAGTGTGTGTGAAGGGGGTAAGTGTGTGGGTATGAAAGAAACATCCCTTTTGGCAACTGGGAAAACACACCACAGGATGATCATTCCACTTTCTAAACTCTGATGATGTCAGCACCCTATAAGTATATCAGGGGAAAGGACATTCCCCAATAATGCGAATAGTGCGCTGCGCTAATGCGTCGGTCTCTAGTGTCTTAACATAGTTAGGTAGGGGTTTGAATCCGGCACATGACAAGTGTGTGTGTAGGGGGGTAAGTGTGTATGATTGATATATCCCTTTTGGCAACTGGGAAAACACACTACAGGATGCACATACCCATTTCTAAATGATATCACAATTATGTATGGCTTTTGATTACAGACATGCCATGTGTGTTGTGCACACACAGAATGCCCATGTATGTGGGTTGTCCCTCACAATAATGCATGACATTGATTACACCGGTTATGGCAATGAACACATGATGTATGTGTGTGCCAAATACACATATGTACCTGTGACTTTCAATAGTTACCATGTGTGATGCCTGCCACATGTGAATACATGGTATTTGCACAGGGTAACATTATGACCGTGGTCTTCTGTGCAGATGCTGCATGTGGGATGTGTATATACAGTGTGAGATGTAGATGCTATCAGCCTAGTAGTGAGGGATGCACACCTGGTCTGGGGCATAAGGTCTACATGTTGTTAATGTACAGGAGCTGCATGTTTTCACCTGTTGGAGTGGTAAGACAGTATTCCATAGCAATGCAGTGACTGCATGCTAAGAACCATTCAGCTAGGGTGTTGTAGATACACTTATTCATTAGCATTCAGTAATTTGTCGGAATCCCTGGTGAGGGTCTGATGCCAACCAAGGTCAGGGGTCTACCAGCCTGTGTCACTTGCTCAGTGATCCCTTCCATGTTCCCTATCACGTATCCCAGTGAGCGACATCCCACATCAGCTGTGGTGGCATGGACAATGACTGAGTCATATGTGTCCATGCATCTGACTGACTTGTATGTTGTTGTTACAGTTTGGCCATGTGTTTCCATCTCATACATGTGATGTACATCAATGGGTAGGGGATAGGGTTGACTGTGTACATGTGGCAGCTGTGACATTACTACATGACACACATATTCCACAACTGTACCATAGAGGTGACTGACAACTGACCTTTGCACATGCTAGAGTATTGAGATTACATTGGTGATTGACAGCACATAGGGCCAATGGTGAAAAAGAGACATAGGTCCATAGGTTCGTACAGGGATATCTGCCCAGGGCATGTATCCACCTAGCCAGAATGTGCGTGCCTTTCAACATGCATTGTGAATCTGTCTTGCTATGCCCTTTTCCAAGGTTAGTATACTGTGCCTCTTTCTCACAGTGACACATAAGTGATACCCAGGGTAACCCTACAATGTCACATCCAGTCATTAATATCGCTCTTGAGGATAGTCACTGAGTCAGTCCGCCTAACCTCTATTGGGATAATAATCAGGAATGAAGGGTGCCTCTGAGTTGTGAATGTGCCCTCCACCATGTCCTATGTATATCACTCCTGAAGTTCATGTATTTCCAGCGTGTATCCTGGTGGGATCTGGATATTCTGAGATGCAGCATGGCCATTACGTGAGGGTATGACCTGGCCTTCTATGTAAGGCACAGATTGCCTATGAAGAGGCAGTATGTCACTGAGTAGAGCTGCTGCTACTTTAACCAGTCAGTATGTGGCATCTGTTTGAGCACTTTGATCCCCTTGTCGAGGTACATATGTGGTAGCCCCAGTTGCTGCAGGTGTCTGGTAAGGTGCATGCCGACAGGTTCATCATAGTCAATTATGGGCATGATGAGGGATGAGTAAAGGGCACAATGTCCTCCCTGGCCTACATGTGGATCCCATGATGATGTGGCCCATATCACATGCTTACCTAACCACTTTGTCCATGTTGTTGTCAAATAGTAGGATGCTATCAACCTGCGTACCCCAAGGTCCATAATTCCTAGGTCTGCACTTACTGGATTAACACATATGTGGTACATTGTGGTCATTTACTGTTTGACAAAGGGGATGACTATACTCTTTCTGTCATTCATGTTGAGGCCATGGCTGTGGCACAAGTCGTGTGTTTGCAAGAGTCCCTTTTGGAGGATGCGTGTGTTAGCTGTTGAGTTGATTATGGTGTTCGGTCTGCAGTCACCTGTGACGTGCTGAGCTACAGTACTTCCATGTTGGCCTGTACCTATGACAAATATATAATGAACATGACAGCCCCTAGGGCTTTGCCTTGTGGGACACCACTTGTACCAGGTTGGAGGCTGACATGGCTCCAGCAATTCTACCATGTGTGTTCTGCCCTTGAGCCACTGTGCAATACCCATAGTGACATAGGGGTTAATATGTACACTGGTGAGCTTCGCTAGAATGCACAAGTGGGGTATTGTATCCAAGGCTTATGCAAGGTCCAGGTAGGCTGTGTGGACCTCCTACCCCTTGACAGTGGCCTTGGTGACTGTTTCAAACAAAGCAAACAGGTTTGATAGGCAGGATTTGCCATTGACAAAGCCAAACTGTGTATGGTGACATGTCTGTAGGTCCACAATATCTAGATATGTGAGGTTCTTGATGATTCTTGCCATAGCTTTGCAGACAAAGCTAGTCAGACATATGGGGCGAGTAGTGTCCAGGATCCGTGACGGCACCACCTGCATGTTGAGGGACCACTGTTGCTGTATGCCACTCTCTGGTCACATATCATGTATTAAGGCTGGGATTGAACAGTGGTGTTATGTCTGGGTGTAGCTCTTCTTGTGGTTCATGTAGGACACAGCCTGGGACACTGTCTGGTCCCATTGATGCAGTGTTTACTGCTTTGGGAAGGGCATCTCTTACCTGAGCATCTGTGATGTCAGGGGGGGAAGCACTGTGATGCGAGACATATGTTCCCTTTTGGTGTGGTGGGGAGAGAAGGCAGCATTGAACCTGTCCACTAGGATGATGGCAATGTCTGTGTGTTTTATATTTTGTGTGACATATTGTATTACCTCTGAGCATATCTGGGTAGTACCACCCAGGTTACTAACATAACTACAGGCAGCCTTGTGATTATCCTCAGTGGCTTGTGGAATCCTCTCTCAAAGATGGCCTTAGACAATCATATGGGTGCCTGTAGTTGTCTTCCAATACTCATCAGTGGTGCCTTCACATTTTGGGAGGTTGTTGTATCATGTAGTGGCGCCATCCTTCTATTGTATAGTGTGTTTATGGCTGGTGTCCGGCGCCCAGGACATCTGCCTTTGGAGAATTGGGTCATGCTTTCATATGTGGCTTCATGATCCATGCATTCCTGAATGTGTCCACAGAATGCCTCTATACAGGTATCTGCAGTCTGGTCCATATTTTCAACAGGCCTTGGGCCTTTGAAGGCTTCCACATCATTTATGAGGGGTGTGCACTTGCTTGACATGAGCTGTTGACAGACGTGCCGCCCTCCAGACAGAGCAAGGGGAGGGTCACAGTCAGCTACCTGTTGGGACGCACCTCCCTGGACCACATGGAAAGAGACACAGAGGAGCTCTTACAGCACCCTCTCAAACTCAGGTCTCCCACACAGCCTTCATGCTGACACAGGAGAGTTTAGATTACTCTGCAAACACCATCATACTGGGTGATGCCAGCTACCCAAACATAGACTGTGTACATTACACAGGCCACAATACCCAAGCTCTAAGATTCCCATTGATCAGACATTCTTTGGCTATGGAACAGGTAACCAACCTTCCCACAAGAGGAGCAGATATACTAGAGCTGATCTTTACAAACATGAGTAAAAACTAATCACCACTGGGAGTATATCCCTCATTGTTGCAATCAAACCATATACTAATCACACTGGTGTTCTGGATCCCCCACATATGCAAACCTCCAACACATCGATGTGTGTGTGTGGGAAATGTCCCTATTAGCAACCGTGACAGTATCGTACAGGATGCAGATCCCCCTTTTGAAATAGTGATGATGTCAGGACTGTATAACTATATCACCTGTAGTAAAGTTCTCCAGTAATTTGCATAGCGTGCTCTGCTAATGTGTCTTTCTTCAGTGTCATAACGTAGTTAGGTGGGGTTTGAATCCTGCAAAGGGAATGTATGAGTGTGGTTTATGTGTGTGCACTATGCTGGGAGGGTTAACTGCCTTTTGCCAACTGGGAGAACACACTACAGGGTGCACATCCCTCCTCCTACACACAGATGATGTCAGCACCCTCTAAGTACAGCATTAGTAAAGGTTTCTCCAACTACTGCAAATAGCACACTCTGCTAATGTGTCTGTTTCTACTGTCATTGCACAGTTAGGTGTGGGTTTGAATCTTGCAAATGGAAAGTATGTGTTTTACTGTTGGTGGGGTTAGTGTGTGTGCACAATGATGGGGTGGGATGTGGCTTTTGCCACATGGGGCTATGCACTGCAGGGTGGTCATTACCCTTAACAAGCAGTGATGTTGATAGCACCCTATACAAACAAAACTACAAAACAGAAGGTGTTGGTACTGATAACACATGTAAGGTAACACTTGTTCAAGTAATGTCCACAAAACGGAGTAGGATAATAAAACAATTCTTTTATTCTATACAGACAACATGACAACAGACAACTAAGTGCCAGTACTCAGTATAGTGTTACATGCTACTTGAACATGCACATGTACCGAATATACCTAGATAGTGTTCTGAAGCCTGAATGTGGCAAGTGTGTGGATGTGGGATGTGTCTGTGTGTGCATTTCCGTATGGGAAGCATGTTTGCTGTGGCAATCAGGGTACTACAGTACCTGATGCACATTACATCTTCCAAATGATGAGGTTGCCTGCACCCTGTGAGTACAGGTAGAGAAGGGGATGCCAGTAGTAAACAACATAGTGCACTTCTGAAATGTGTACCTGTCATGTATCAACAGCTACTCATGTAGGGTGATAAATAATGGGAATGGCAGGTGGCGTGTGCATGTGTGTGGGTAGCAGGGTGTGTATAAATGCATGTGTGACAGAACAGATACATGTAGCTGAATCTACATAACAGCACAAGATGCACATTGCCATAGTCAATGTTAGCATGTGATGGTGTGCAGCAGGTACACTTTGTTAAGTAGTATGGGTGCAGATAACAATTGAGGACATTCATACAGTTACTGCAGCAGGACTGATGGGATATACACACATTTATACTGCAACACACAACAGTTACCAACATGTTACTACTTATACACATCTATGTAGTCACCCTGTGCATCAGCAACGTGTTTACCTTTACCTGCACCGATGTTGTAGTATGCAGGAGGTGGCACAGTGTCATCATATGCACAGGGTGTGGGTTAGATATGCCCAAGCCAGCCACTGGTAACACCAATTGACATGTGTGTGTATGTGTGTTTGTGAGGGGCAGCAGTACAGGATGGACCGTTGTTGGTGCAGTGTGTGTGTGTATGTGTTTGCCCTAGGTGTTAGGTTTCTGCATGTGTGTAAGCACGCACACAGTCCCACATAATGGCTGCCATGTACAGGGTTTTGTGGACAGCCACAGACTGCACCTGTCAGGTCATCCAAATCAGTGTCTGTGGGCACGGACACGGTACCTGTGCCTGGCAGGGGTGCTACGGGCCGTATCCGGTACTAACCCAGACTGGGTACTGTCATCGGAAGCAGGGGTGTGTTGACTGGACACAGTTCCCTGTTGGGACTGTCCAGAGCCACGTGCACGTGGTCTCCTGGGGCGTCTGGATGACAGCACAGACCCAGCATTGCTGGGGCTGGTGCTGGCACTTGAGGCGCGCGAGTGGGCCCGTTGTCGTCCGCGGCCACTGCCAGCTGGTGCTCTTGCTGGCATACGGCCACATCGACGCCGCAAACGCACACCATCGCCCTGGCCCATGGACATCTGGTTGTGGAGCAGCTGTTGTATGCCCCCACAACGTCTGTCAACGACATCTGTGAAGTTACGGATAGCATTCGCAACATCATGCATGCCGTCTGTCATGGCTATGCGACATGCTCTCAGCTCCCTCAGACCCTGTCTGGTGTACCTTTCCATACGTGCCTGTGCCTGCATGACAGTTCTAAACATAGTGGAGGTTGACATACCTCCCTGGGCACGCCGGCCAGAGGCAGTACGGCCACGGATGCCCCCCCGAGAACCCATGGGCGACTGTCTGCGTGGTACCATTCGAGGCCTCTGCACATGGCTGCCGTGTGAGGATGCATGTGCCACAGGTACCACATTACCCTGATCTATGCCCACTGCTGACTGTCCATCACCTAGGGACAATGGTGATAAAGGATGTAACGGCAGGATGACTGTGCGCATTGACGGGGTTGAAAGCTGTGTACTGTCAATTGGCTGACCAATGGCGGACCCAGACACACCTTCCTGCACCATTACAGACATTTCATCATCATCAGTACCTGGGGCACAAGATTCAGGTTCCCTGCTGCAGGTCACCAGAGCAGCACCAGAACCTACGGGAGGAAAACATGGAACACAGATTACAGTCTCAATACATATTTGAAAGAGATGAACTTCAATACTAATGCACACATTCAGAAATGGACACATGCACTCATGGACACTAACACACATGCACACTTGGGCACAGGCACACTTGCACACATGCACACCCCACAGTAAACACACACATCAATACCGTGTTATACTACTCAATTTACTACCTGTCAATTACAGTTATTGTGGACACAGTCACCAGCATGTCTACTACAGAGTTACACTACTCTTCCTAGTTTTATAAATTGTTTTACAGATACTGTTAAAAGACTCACCAGCATGTATGGCCTGCCTCGGTGATACATGGGAGGGACCTGGAAGTGTGAAGAGAGTAATGTCAGTGGGCACATGTGTGCCATTTGTTTTGCACATGATACAGTACAGTAGTACACTAGTTCCCTTATACACATCAGCTGCACATCATGTCTGTATATATATCATGATGACAGATACATACCACATGCACACCTTATGCGTGCATGAAGTAACAGCGTACAGAACAGTCATATGTACATACCAGGAGTTAACTCTAATCTCACCCTTACCTCTCTTCAAACGTCAACTCAAATTGTACTTCCAAAACCACTGGCTTTGTTCTTCTTGGAGTCCAGGCTAATGTCCCTCTCCCTATGCTCTCTTCACCTTTAACCCCTCATTGTGCATAGAAACTAGCTTCTACCCTGTTTCTTTCACCTTGATGTCCTTCTATGCTCTGACCTACTTCTCCCATCCCTCCCACCTCCTCTTGACTGTCTTCCTTCTTTTCCTCACTTCCCTTCTTGACTCCTGCCTCTTCCATATCATTGTATCTGTCATACTCCTTCTACTTCTCTACCCTTCTGAGCCCTAACTATTATGTATATGGCTTTTGCCTTATTGCATAACCATTATGCTTTAGGTAGGATTGCTTTGAAACCAACGGTACATTGTGTATGACTATAAACTGTTTGACTTCCTTACATGTATGTTTATTTAATTAACAGGCTGGTGTACAATTCTATTATGTTGGCTGTCTGTATTGACAACTTGTCTGTCTGCCTTTATTACGTTATGTGTGGAGATTTTCTCCACATGCCTCTACTGAAAATGAACTCATATCCAGCTAGACTATATGGGTCAACAAATGTAAAAGTAATAACAATAAATGAATATGGCATCTTACCTGCACGCTCGCTGTCTTGCTGATGTGTGGATCCAACCTCCATCATGATGCATGATGGTTGATGTTGTTCTGGGGCTGGATCCACAACACTTAGCAGTAGCCCCTCCTGTCTGGTGAGGGGGGGATGTGTGGCCACCCTCCCACCTGTGGCAGCCTGTTGCCTGCGGATATCTGCAGCACGCTGGCGGACATTTCTTATCAAATCACTGCAGTGATGTCTCACCTGCTCATATGTCCTATCATGCATGCCAACATCATTTATCCTGCTAACAAGGCTTTGCCACAGTGCAGACCTCTCCTGCTGGTTCTGGGTGGTGCGTGAGAACAGGATGGCATAGTCACGCACCAGGCTCTGGTGGATCACGTCATCCTCTGCAGCAGAATACGCAGGATTTCTCTTAGGTGCCATGTCTATCTGGAAAGGTACACAAACAGGTTATCAGCATAGTATCTCAACAATACATGGTACACATTCTATACAGGGAGTGTTAACTTCTACTTATTACTGATTGGTTAAAACCTGATTACAGTGTAGCTATCATTCTATGTCATTTGTACTAAGTACTTGGCCTTCAGACCAGTTGTTTTACATTAGGGAGGTTGGTGGCAAGCACTGTGGTGGCAGGACACATATCTTTCATCCATTGAAGTTGGGAACTGCTGATTGTGGGCCCAGTGTACAAGTGTATTACTTCTGGTATGGGCAGTTGTCCTTTAGGCCAGTTATTTAACATTAACGAGGTTTGTGGTCTGCACTCATGTGTGACAATAGGCTGTACTCTGCCATTCATAGCTGGGGACATCTGGTATCAGGTTTATAGTGCATGCATATCTGAGCTGTATCTTACTGACATTGCTACACCTTGTTTGTTGTAGCAAACACTACATCCAGGCCTCCTGCATCTAACTTTGTTTATATGCTTGTTATCTGTTAGCTTGTTATTTCACTGGTATGCTACTTCCACATAGTACACATCTTTGAAACACATCTGTGACTCACTACTGTTATCTGCATTGCTTACTGTACGTACTTCCATGTTACACATGACAGCAAGTGACTGCTTGTCATTGTTGCATTTACTTCATTGTGACACATTGCACTTAGGATACCTGGCATTTGCTCACTGACGCTTTTATATCAGTCAGCAGTTGTAGGTAATGTCAGTACACCCTCACTCCCCACTGGACCTTGTTTTCAATCATTAGTGATTACAGAGTTCACAATAGTATTCTAGCATGTCCAGAGGTCAGTTGTCAGTTCCCTCCTCAGTCCAGCTGGTGAGTGTGGTACTCCAGAGACAATGTTAGAACAGATGCATGTACACAGACAACCCCCTCCTCCTAACGACAAATTCAAACTCATGTGAGTGATGCAACCATATACCAGACTGGAGGCTAGGCTCTGTCTACTCAATACCGCCATAACCAGTCACGTGGCAAAGGGGATCACTCACTACACTTCCAGTCTCATGTAGACCTAACACAACAGCGGACCTAACACATGATCACACATGATCATACTTGTAGGCTCAGACCACAGCTCTGCCTATGCAGCAGAGACCTCCTATGCAGACATCCAGGCAACCACTACCACATGAACGAACATGTGCAACACATATCACACAAAGCCAATGTGCTGAACACTCACAGCCATTAACAGTTAACAACACACCTCATACACCTGTACTAGGTGCCTCTATGATCAGGCACACTCACATCACGTTCACCAGGCTTAACGAGGTGAGGGTCACGGTGTGCAGCCTGTCAGGCACTATGACCTGCCACATAACACAAACAGTCAGGTAACCCCAAGGCAGGTACAGGTATGACTCAGTCAATGTCCATGCTGCTGTGAATGGCCTGACACATTCCTCCCTGGACTACATGACATGAGACATTACAGAGCTCTCTGAGCACGTAGCCAGTTTGACCCTGACCTTGAGTAGCATCCTACCCTCACCTAGAACAATGCCACAATATCAAGGCACAATTATCCCTTCCAACAATTGACTGACATACTGGTGTCATTCACAGGTGTGCCAATCCCTGCCATCTTGGGGTGGTATGCTTTGCTAGGGACAGCTTGCACCTGTCACCACAGTCCTATTGACATTTGGCGGAGCCTCCTGCTACACCCATTGTGCCTGTATTAGGCAAGGCTCATAAGGCAAACCCACATCCATTTGTATCACAAAGGATGAGGAAGTAAGAGTGATGCTACTCAACACTGGACGTCTAGACCCAAGGATGCACGCACCCAAAACCCTACCTAGCATTCTGGACATCGATATCTGTGCAGTAACATGAACCTGTTTCAGGTTTCACAGGAGCACACCAGTACTACCACGTTATAGCTGTTACCATTCTTGTCGGCCACAACACTTGAACAAGGGAGGGGGAGTATCAGTATTCAATGCAGATTCCCACGCCTCCACATTGGTGGCACAGTACAACATAGGTGTTAGGCCATTGAGTACAGTAGACGTAGTTGGGGACCTGGGGAAGAAACATGGTAGCAGTCTGTCATTTGTCTACCACATGGGCAACGTGGATTGACAGACATGTTATATAGCCCAGCTAATCATGACTGATTCACATGTATGGCAGGGGAGGTCATTGTGCCTCTGTACTCATCCATCATCAGGCCTATAATTGCATACAATGCACCTTTTGGGATGTACCTAACCAGACACCTACAGCAACTGGTACAGGACAACAGTACATCATCAAGGGGATGCAATGGCTCACACAGATGTCATATGCTGCCCAGGTAAAGTGAATCCAGCTGGACTCAGTGGCATACTGCCTGTTCAGGGGCAATCTGTGCATGCCATATACAGCCATGTCCTACCTAGCAGTAATGAACGTGATGTACCTCAGGCAATCAGAGTCCCATACAGCCACATGCTCAGGAGAGCTGGACCTCAGCACTGACATACATGGACATGCTGGAGGGCATATTCCTAACCGAGAGGCTCCCTTCACTCTGTAATGAGCTCACACTACTGGTTAGGCAGAGTCCCTCATTGACTCTCTTCCATAGGAATCTGGATGAGTGGATGGAGATCATAGTTGTACCCCAGGTATCACTTCTATGTCACTGTTAGACAGAGGCATAGTATACTAAAGTCGGACAAGGGCATAGCAGCATAACTTGTGATTGGGTGGCAAAAGACAAACACATTCTACTAGGCTTACCAATGCCCTAGGGCAAATAGCATAGTATGAACCTATGAACTGTTCATTCTCAACTGTTCGAGCTCATTACAGAGTAAAGGGAGCCTCTCAGTTAGAATTTGCCCTCCAGCATGTCCATGTATGTTGTATTCAGTCGCCAGCTTGCTCAGAGGTGACCTTTGCCCAACATACAAGGCCATGTCAGACCCAGATTTGATGAATATGCTTCACCTAAAAAAATCTAGATCCATCAGAGCCACAAGGCCAGGAGACTTAAACCTCGACACGGCTATTAATAGGACATGCTGGAGGGATAGATTCATCAACCAAAGACTCCCTATGCTGTGGAACAAAATCACGGTATATGTGAGGCAGAGCACCTCGATGGGCTTGTTCAAGAGAAATCTTGACCAATGGATGGGAGATCGCAGATATACCCCAGGGATTACCTCAGTGTCACTGCTCGACAGAGGCACAGCAAAATAATGGGTATGGTTCCCCATACTAAAGGGGTGGCGTAAGCCACAAAACTATGGGCTAGTCTTGTAAATGCCCTCAGGCAGATAGCCTAGTATGAACCTATGAACATGTGTGTACTGCTATAGTACTTCTGCCATATGTTGCATGTGTGTGTGTTGTGGGGGATGCACAGGTAATGGCCAGATACGTCTGCACAGGTGACACGTGTGACACATTCTGGGTGTTCATCCATACATACTGGATGTGTGCTGCCATCCAACCCTGTGATGTGGACACAAATTACTCAGCCTGGATATACATATCTGAACAACACCACAAGCACAATACACTACCTTGCTATGTATGCATGTAATTACACAGTTATTCAGTAGTTATGACAGTGATGCTATCCATGCAGCCCACTGGGCCAGTGGAAGCCACAACACACACCGCCAGCACATTTGCATATGCTTACCACAGACATCCCACATACTGCATGTACTGTGCACACAGTTATCTAACCCAGAACAACTGCACACCACTTATTAATCCTGTCCAGTGGACTACAGATACAGGCATATTGTATAACAATAGTAGGAGGCTACTGCAGCACAGGGCAGATTCACATGACGGAAGGCATCTGTTGTCTGCAGTGTTAAGATGCTTCACATTCACGAAATGCACAGATATTGCCAACAATTTTGCAGACAGTTTAGGTGCAGGTACCCCCATTGTCCTACACACGTGTTATTAGTTATCCCAGATGACTGTAACCTCCCTATCCTCTCACATGTCCAGGTGAGAGCCACCCTCATCATTGCAGAACACATATCATCACTGTTACGGAATGGTATCCCTGGATGTGTGCTACATTCACCCCTGGAGGACATAGCACCACATGACAGACTGATATTAATCCATGGCCATACTACAGGATATGTACCTGAACAGTGCCATACATACACAGTGGTCCCACACCAATGAGGAGGAACCTCTACTGACCCTGGGAACTACTGCATCATATGCACAACTGGCCTTGTGTTCTAAGCTATGGAAGTGTTAGTTATGGCCCACATGTACAACAATATTACATATGTTTATATTTCATGACTATCTACAGACAACCTATCTCATGGACATACCTATTGATAGTGAACTATGATACATTTGGAGGTGTCACAGTATACACAGGATTAACCTGCTACTTTGCATTACCTGTGTTTGTGGCAGCTTTTGGTGAGTCAGTCGTGCTGCTTGTATTTTGCTGCTGTTGCTGCTGCTGCTGCTGCTGTTTTGCTGCTGGCTGTCAGTATATTTTGTTTTCTCTCTCTGTCTGTCTCTCTCTCTCTTTCTCATTCGGTTAGTGCAATGACTGTATTGCATGAGTGGAGTGTGGGTACTGAATACTTTTGTAGGTATCTGCATAGATCCATGTGATGGCCTCTGCACCAATTGTAAGGCAGCATTTGCTAATTGCAAGCAGCTGGGTGTGTACTAATTGCATGTCTCACTGTGATTTCAGGACACTGCTATAAAAGGGTATGTGAGATAGGCGTTGCCCTTTCAGATTGTAGGGCGTGGACCATGCTGGTATGCTGTTGACAGTGTTCTGTGAGTGTGAAGGTTAGTACATCTCCCATGCTTCATGCTGTGTTGTAGATTCAGGTTGCTGCATTTATCTTGCCTGTTCCCTGTAGTGAGTGTGTATGCATACTGACACCTACAACTATATGTCATATGTATTGCTATATGAATATATATATATATATATATCTGTGTACATATACATACTTTCATATATGTACATTAGCTGACATTATTGGGTACAAGCTAACAATTAGCAGGGCTGTTTCCATTAACACTACTCTAGTATGGGAATCCAGTAATTGGGACTATAAAAGTCTGCCTGACATGCTTTGGGTAGTAGACATACTATATTGCCTTTATCTTCATTCCTACTATTACATGTTCCACTTATTTAGCACTATATTCCTGTATGAGAGTCATGGCTTAGTGGTAGGTCATACAGACTAGTGTTACAATGGTCTTGTGGTAGGGCCTACTAGTATGCTCATATTCTGCTTTTGAGTTGAGTATAGGGCCTATCAATCACAGTGCTAGAGGCACATTTAAGCAGTTAAAGGGCTTAGTAGGTCTCACAGGAGCCAGGCTGTGTTGCAGATTCTGGTTGCTGCATATATCTTCACTGTTTCCTGTAGTGAGTGTGTATGGCTACTGAGACCTACGATTATATTTCATATGTATTAATATATATTTATATATATGTATGTGTTGATATACATACCTTCACATATGTACATTACCTTACATTATTATGTACAAGCTAACAGGTAGCAGGGCTGTTTCTGCTCACACTGAACTAGTATGGGAATCCAGTAATTTGGCCATTAAAACTCTACCAAACATGCTTTGGATAGTACATCTCCTATATTGCCTTTATACTGATTCCTACTATTACATGTTATATTTATTTTAGCAGTGTGCTCTTCCATAGCAGGCATGGCTTAGTGGTATGTCAAACAGACTAATGTTACCTAGGTCCTGGTTTCAAGACTGACAGTGGGAATTTTTTACTTTGCAAACTTTCAAACTGAGTACAGGACCTGTCAATCAAAGTGTTGAGGCCACCTGTAAGCAGTTAGAAGGGTAAGTAGGTCACACAGGGGTCAGGCTGTGTTGCAGATTCAGGTTGCAGCAATTATGTTAACTTTTTCCTGTAGTGAGTGTGTATGGCTACTGAGACCTACGATTATATTTCATATGTATTAATATATATTTATATATATGTATGTGTAGATATACATACCTTCACATATGTACATTACCTTACATTATTATGTACAAGCTAACAGGTAGCAGTGCTGTTTCTGCTCACACTGAACTAGTATGGGAATCCAGTAATTTGGCCATTAAAACTCTACCAAACATGCTTTGGATAGTACATCTCCTATATTACCTTTATACTGATTCCTACTATTACATGTTATATTTATTTTAGCAGTGTGTTCTTGTAAAGCAGGCATGGCTTAGTGGTAGGTCATACGGACTAATGTTACCAAGGTCCTGGGTTCCAGACTGACAGTGGGAATTTATTTTTCTTAGCAAACTTTCGAACTGAGTACAGGACCTGTCAATCAAAGTGCCATAAAGGCACTTTTAAGCACTTTAAACCAGGTCTGCGCTCGTTTGCGTGGAGCTCACGCATGCGCACTGGCGGTGAGCTCCGCTAACACAAGCGCACACCCGTGCTAATTTCTTTGAAAGAAAAGAAAAAGGGGTGACAGGAAAGTGGTGAAAAGGGGTCACAAAGAGGGTAAGACAGTAGGGAAAGAAGCGTGGGATTTGCAGGAAGGGTGTAGGTAAGGCCCATAGATGCCCATGTCTTTTGCAGCAACAGCTGTATATTTCTATGTATTTTGGTGAGACATTTGAAACCTTCCACCTCTGAGAGAGGTGTCAGGACAACATTAATATTTGTTGTACAGCCAATTGTAATTAACAGTTTAGATGTCCAGCGGACATGTCTGCGACATGGACAGCTATGTATGGGGCGTAATTTTTTGTGGGACAGAGTGCCCTTTTTTTTTACAGGTGAGAGTGGTATGACAGGTGAAGGAAGTCGGTAAAGCTGGGGAGGTAGGTTGGGTAGGTTAACAGACAAGACAGACAAGACGCATACAGGGACGGTGTATGACACACGTGGGGGTTACACAATTGACGGGACGGAGGTTGGGATATCCGAGATGCACGAGCCCACAGATGGCAACAGTGGAACTGATATCCCCACCCATAGGCAGTTGCCACTGTTCCTTCACAGCCCAGGACGGGCTGTGCTGGGGGCTGTGTAGGCGAGGCCACGGCCGAGGCAGATAGCTGTACCACCCGAGCCTCGAGCTGGCATGGGGGTCCAAGAACAGTGTCTTGGATCTCCCTACGCACCACAGACCGGACACCTGGAGGGTGAGTGGGCGAACCCCTCCGCCACACTTGCAGAGGGGACGGGCCCCATCCCCTGCAGCGCTTCCACCCGAAGGTGGCACAGGGCCACCGGAGGGGGTCCGCCTGGGCACTAGTGCCAGGTGCAGTCGCCAGCTGAGGTGGGAGAGGTGGGTCCGCTGGGACCTGCCTTCCCAAGCGTTCTAGGTTTGTGAGTAGTTATGTTAGTTTGGGTTAGTGGCATTTTATTCCATTCAGATTAGTTGTAACAGCATGCATTGGTATTCCCATCAAACAAACACCCAGATATGAACACCATTGAACAAGGGGCATATCAATATCACATGCATTATTTGAACAGCAAAACACAGTCAAACGACATGCAGGGTTGATTAATGGCAACAGGCCATCGTATTTGCAGGTATGAACAGGGCACATGCACGAACAGACATGCATATATGTTTGAACGGACAAATGTCCATGATTAATGAAATGTTCACATACCATTATTTAGTGGATGTTGTTATATGGAATTACAGGGTTGGGTGGGGATAGAAAGTGATGACACATTCATATGTTAAACATTGATTCACATTTATCATAGATACACAATTAAGTTGAGGCTGATGTTTCAAAATAATCTTTATTTGACTGTCATGCTACACCTGTTACACATACATCACTATCCTACTTATTTTGAATTTGATCAGATACATCATCCTGCTACACTTTGATGACAGGACAGGGGACAACTATGGCTGTTTAGTCTGTCAGATAATCATTCATTCTATCTGCAAATTGTTTACTGTTATCACCATATACAGATTTTGAGCTAGACATTCAGATTCAGACACACTGAAATCAGTTTGGGATGTTAATTTGTACTTCCCACATGCATTTAGTTCTGTACAAAGACACTGAGGCTTATATATTCAGGGGTTATTACTACTTTATTTATTCATACATGAGCCTTTCTGTCACTCTCACACATTCTGCAACTTCACAGTTCAGGTTGGTACTTCTAGGCTTTGTTCACATATTAGACCTGTGGTGATTCAAACACTTTCCAACAGCCTCACTTCTGTCATGATTCAGCATTTGAACAGGGATATATCTCACATGTGACTACCTCAGATTGTGAAGCTGTACTCTTGAGACTACTGCAGGTTACAGTATATTTAATTAATGATGGGACATCTGTATTACAGCACTGTTTAATTCTATCAATTATATTTCCAGTTACACTTGCATACTGATGAACTTGTTGCAGCCATACCTGCAGACTTTCAATTCCTGCTTGCACATTATATTACTTTTAATCAATACACTGCACTGTTCTGATACATGGTACATAATAATATTTATTTACAAGTACTGGGTGGGGTTACTAACCTGCATGGTGGCACAGCCGCACCAGCCTTCTGGCGTGCATCTCGACATTCGCAGAGCGGACACCTGCAGCTGTAATACAAAGGGAATAATATTGGACTACACATCTCCATGGTATCAGCTGGTTGAAATCCTTACATACATGGGTAAAATGTGACTTACTCAGTAGTGGGGCGTTGGGCATTTGCTGGGCCTCCTGGATCCAACGGTTCAATTGGTCCTGCTTGCGTCTCTTCAGGTCCGCATGGTGGTGACGGACCTGCTCACCAGTGCGTGGAATGCCAGTAGCACTGGTCAGATCACGAGCCAACTGGTCCCACGCCTCTGCCCTATATAATCCCCATGAGACCTGGCCCTGCATGAGTTGGGCCTCGTGATTATGGACAAGGAGCCAGACCATGTATCTGGACTCCTCAACGCCCCAACGCTGTGCTCGAAAGCAACGTCCTTCACCTACTCCACTCATGCTGACTGCAAGTCTGTTCTACAATCAGTTATGCTGTGTATTCCGCCTATGGGGCTTATATATGCCGCTTTTCCCGCACATTTCTCTGATTGGCCGTTTTGGAATTGTATCTACTTCACTGAAAATGCTTTCTCATGCTCCATTCTGGGTTTTATCCCATATATATGCTATTTCTGCATTTCTAGGTATTGCTGTCATGGCCTGGTGGTTTAGTTCCTTGACTGTAGTGCATGGTATCCTGGGTTTGAATCTGGCAACTGATTTTTGCTTTTCCTGACAGAAATGAGTTGAGGACCTGTCAATCAAACATGCCAAAAGCACTTTTAAGCACTTTAAACCTGTTCTGCGCTCGTTTGCGCGGAGGTAACGCATGCGCACTGGCAGTTAGCCTGTGGGAGCGGCGCAAACAGTGTGCGCTGGGATATATCTTAATTGGCTAGCGACACACATGTTCAGCTAATTGCACACAGTTTCAGCCTGTTTACCCGCTGCTTGGCAACGGGCACGCAGTTTGCAGCTTTTAAACACTACTCAGCTACGGGCACTCTGTCTCACGGCAGCTTAGCTATCAGTACATTTCTGACTATTTTTATTCTTATGTTACTTCAAAATGCTCTATTCCATTCCATTTTACAAAAGGGAATACATTTACATTTGTACAATACTGTCAGGGGCTTTTAGTGCTTATTTACAAAAAAAGGTTGTTGTAGGGGCTCGAACCCTGCCTGCCTACTCTTAGGCGGCTACTCTACCGCTAAGCTATTATTTCTTGGCTTACTTTGCATATTTAGTTCTTATATCCTTTTCCACTGACTGCTAACTGTGATTGCGCTAGTAGCACTCCAGCACACAGTAGCAAACATTTACGGGTTTAACAATAAAAGGTTTTAATTCACTTTTATGTCATCTCTTCACTTTATACACTGATGGCCAGTCGGGGCATGTGTTGTATAGTGTGTTTATTCACATTTTCATGGCCTTTCTCGTGGCTGTTTACTTTCAGCCATTCTAGTCTTCCGGGGGCGTGTCCACTTGCAGAGCTTAGCCTACAGACACGCCCCCTACTCTCTTACACGGACCGTGTAAGAGTTACTAGTGTGATTCAGCATGCCTCATGCACCTCATGCATATGCATGACATGCTGACATCACACAGTTTAACTGCAGCCTCCGTGTAAGAGTTATAACTCTTACACGGAGGCTTCCTGAATCTGGCCCAATGACTGGTCTTGTACCTGATTAAGTAGGATATGAATTCTGTAAGCAATTAGATGTTGAAAAATCTAGTGTTAAAAGTAATATATTATTGGTTAGGAAGTTATATTTTAGTTAGGAGGGTCAGTTGTAGGATTATCAGATTTATTTTTAAAAGAAAAGGAAATACACATGATATAAAAAACTGGAAACCTTTAATTCTTAATAATACAGATTATAGATTTTAAAAATATTCTGAAAAACAGGGTTAAGTGGGATTTGAAGATAATGTCATTAAAGAAAGAATATATGGTATAGAAAAATGACATGCTAGGACGTAATAACTGTGAATAAAGTTGTTAAGGATAATGTTAGTTATAAAAGTGAAAGATCTGACAAATCACAAAACACAGTATTATGAGAAAATTTATAGATGGAAATTAATATGGGATTAACAGATTCAGACAAGAAAGGCATGGTGTGAAGTTATTATGTAAAAAGTATTATGTAAAAGTATGGAGAAATAAAATGTTCTAGTATATAAAGAGTTATTAGGTAAAGGCAAGTAAGATTTAAAATTATTTACAATGAAAAGATTCTATATGGAGAGTGATAATGTAAATAAATTTCCAGTTAAAAAAGCATTACGATATGAACAATTGGAGAATAAAAACTGTTGGATATGTGATATACAAGAAACTATGGAATACTTTTCTTCAATTCAGTTCAACAACTAAATAGTTCTGACATTTATATGAATGTATGTTTGTGTAGTGTAGTGTGTTTAAATATGAATATGACTGCTTATGGAATGTATGATTTTACAAATAAGGAGATGATTGATATAAGTGAATAAGTTATCTATAAGCTCTTTATGGATTTTATGGAATATGAGATGTCAGGAATTGCTGTTTAATAAAATATGGTAATAGGTGGAATGTGGTAAAGGAAATTAAAAAAATGGTTGTAGAAAAAAGGGCGGGGAGGCTTATTTTGTGTTACACTACTTGCTTTTTGACACAGGAATATTCTGTTTTTGATAGGTGAGGTAGAATTTTTTACATTCATCTGAGCTAACACTAACTCATGCAGATGGAACTTCAGTTTAATGTCACATCTGAAATAGAACACACTCAGGGGTGCAGCACCTCCCTGATGTTGCATTGCAGTATCAGCAGTCCAGTCACCTGGAGTGAGAAAAGAGCCTACAGCCTTCTGGTTTTCTATCACCAAAGGTGAGTGTGCTACCTGTTGAATCACTGACACTACAGCTGCAGTTCAGCAATTGTAGTGGTTGGGACAGAGCAAGCTAGTATTTAATAGTTTTTCAATGGTGCCTAGAAGCCTCTTCTTTCCTTTGAGAAAGACAGAAGCAGGCTTGGGAGAAGAAGAAAGGGAACACATCAACAGAAACAAAACTTCTCTCTTGTCTGAAAAAATCATTCATGTTTTCCAGATCTGGGTCTGCAAATATTATTTAATTCACTCTAGACTGAACCTAGAATTTTTACATCCTCTTCTTGCTGATGGAGATGACAGATATAATCATAATGCTTGCTGAATACAGATACAAAGTGATTGTGGTCACACTGCTCCATGTTGTACAGAAAAACAATTACAAACTATTTATCAGATATTAATCCAAACACAAGTTCAAGCACTAAACCAGTTACTTCTTTATTGCTAAGCGATCTGGTACCTCGGCCTTTCGCCTTCAATGGATCACAATAAATGTATCTTTTCAACAAGTATATATACAAATTCAGTAGCAATTAACTCAGACTTTGAAGCCCTTTGGACTTAATCTTGAACTGGGCATTTAATTATGCAACATTCCTTATAATAAAATGAACATTAACTATCTGTTATATTTATAAGTATATTAATGTTGGAATTTTGTGATAAAAAATCTTTTTTATATAAAATTTATTTGAGATATTTTTCTTGATGTAAAACATTTTTTTAAAAAAAATGTTACTTTAAATATGTAATTGTGTTAGTGATTGATTGATTAATTGATTAAGTTGTTGCTACTGAATTTGTATATATACTTGTTGAAAAGATACATTTGTTGTGATCCATTGAAGGCGAAAGGCCGAGGTACCAGATCGCTTAGCAATAAAAAAGTAACTGGTTTAGTGCTTGGACTTGTGTTTGGATTTATCTATTTTTTATGCTGGTGTTTGGATTTATTTATCAGATATTCCTCTGCAATAAACCTCTCTAAAGGCTTAGGCATGAATAACATTTTTCTAAGGCACAAGTCATTAAGGAGGGCAGAATATAGTCCACAGGACAAAGGTAATTAATGGAACATGAGGTTAGGATGTCAAAGATTTAAATCCCTTCAAAATACCAGGCAAAATATTTTATTTATCTCACGTGGTGGAAGGAAGGCCAATTGCTTAATTCTACATCAGTGTCATGGAGCATTTCACCTATCCTGGACAAAAAGAGGGTTCCATGGGTATATGATGCAGATCTATATATTATTAGCAAAATTTCACCTCTTGACAGATGCAAATATGACTAGAGTCAATCCAAGAAAACCTGTGAGAGTTGTTGACTCTGAGTACGATAAGCACCAGCTTTGCCTCTCTTATTGATACCAAGTCTGTTACTTGTAAAAAATAATACCTGAGGTATCCTAGAAAAGACAAAAGTCTGCAGAGTAAACCATAGATCCCTATTGCAATCAAAAACCATGACGAGGCAGATGAGGACAAATATATACTAATGAATTGCTAGATATAAATAATGCATATAATTATAACTAATGGTAAAATAAATAATTATACAATAAATATAGCATAAAACAGCAAAACTTGTCTTCAAAATTTCTACAAGTTGCAGCAAGATGAAAAAATGATAACTACATGTTAATGACTAAAATAAACAGTTATATGATTTAAATTAATAAATTACTTAAATGCTTAGTTACGAGTCTGTAAGAATATCATAGATGACAAGATTTGGTATGCCAGCAGAACCAATGGTATGTTAAAAATAAATCAGTAACAGAATTAATTTCATAAAAAAGCTCTCAGTAACATAGCAATATATCAGTAGTTGAGGAAAAGGTCCAGTAGCCGCACATTTCTCCTCAGGCAAGCTCAAGGTATACTTGCTGAGCAGATGGACAAAATCAAGAAGGTCTGGTAAACATGAAAAATATATCTCAATATGGTCTAATTAAGAATATATTCAGGTTTCACGAAACAAAATCTCCAGCCCCGGCAATAAACTGATGAAAATGCCAGGAACTTATTTTATTTATTGATTTGCTTTCCAGGTTGGTGCACTAGTCAGTGGCCTTAATTCCCAACTTAAGCTGTTATGTCAGACAAAAGATGCACAGAAAATGGACCACAAAGTATATTATGTGCAAATGCTAAGATATATGGCCATATGTGAGCAATTATTATGGCTAATTATGGAATAATTGCTGTTTCATAAAGCCAAAAATGGCAAAAGACACCTGCATGCAGCATAACAACCTGATTTATACTATCAGCTCAAACTGGTGCTTACCACAGTTTGCAGAGTATGCATGCTTTGATAAGAGGAGGAAGAGTATGTTCTAGTCTGCAATAACAGCATGGGCAGGTTAATTTAGATGGTTCATTCATTTGCTGTTACTTTATTGTGACAATGCCTGTGAGGGTTTTGAAGGTTAGGGACAGATCAGTCAGACGGCCCAAACATTTGTGCAGGATTCCTGCTAGATAATGCTTCTACTGGGGTCTCAGTTTGTAACATAAAGTAACTGAATAGTTTATGATTTAGATGGAAGAGTATGGTTGCCCTTTTAGTGATGTTTATGCAGAATTGTTTTATTATCCAATGCCAGAGCAGTTAAAGGTCAGATTGGAAGTTACTCATCAGTGCAAGGATGACTGGAGTAGTGTTATGTCTGCAGCACCACTAATACAGAGGGTAATAACTGAGGAATGGATAGAAGGGGTACTATCAACAAACAAGACTGAAGAGGGTTGGCCACAGCACAAAGGCTTGGGAGACACCAGACTCTAAGGTGTCTGCATCTGAGGGGGTTGACAGCCTCTTAATGAGAAGGGCCATTAAAATGCAACTTATAAATTAATTAAGTTTAGAAGAAATTATGCCAATAGTTTGAAATTTTCCAATAACATCATTAAGACTTAAAGTAATACTTTATGTATATGAAGACATCACCTGAATTATGGTTACTTTCTATATAAAGGCACATTTTAGCAGTGCATGAGGGATGTTGGGGAAAAACTGAAGAAGACAGCTAATGATGTGACATTGAAGTTTCAGCTCAAAATGTAGATGTAGGTGAATGAAAAACTTTGGTAAAATGTCGGAGTGTTTGGAAAAGGAAAATATGTCTAAGAGGAGAATGAAGCACAAAGATTAGTAGCCAAAAAGGAAATGGGGAAGAAACATGTGCAACTGGTAGGACACTGATGGAGAGAAAGAGAGAGAGAGAGAGAGACTGTAGAGATGCAGAGATATGAACAATTGGAGAAAAAAAATGAAAACACATGTCTTAAATCTGAGAAAAGGAGAGGCCCCCAGTGAAAATGACTGCATTAGTAGCTGTGCACAGGGAAGCTCAGAAAGAAGAAACAATAAAAGCAGGTCTCAAGAAATTTAGAATATGAAGTCAATACAGGTGCTTGACTTTATAATGAAAAAAACTTCAAAATCACCAGTGTTATAAGTGAGAGGAGAAGTAGAGGAAAATGTTTAGAAGCTTGGATTGTGAAAGTGGAGTAATGTCCTGCTATGGAGTAATGGCCTGCTACACATACAGAAAAATCCAATAAACGCATTAAATTACTGAGAAGCTGCATTATAAAGTGCAAACCAGGATAAATGTAATATTACTTCAAAAGAGCTACATAACATCATGGCATATATAGAGAATATTCAGTTTTGTGAAAAAGGAGTCAAATCAATGAAAAAGAACCAAAGCTATAGTTAATAAAGAGGCAAGTAGAGTGACAAGAAAATTAATACAGTGAGTAAGAAAATGTATAACTGGAGAACAGATCTCATAGCAAGAAATTATATAAGTGACAGAAAATGTGTGTGTGTGAGTGTTTATGAATGTGTAGGGGTGTGTGTGTGTGTGTGTGTGTGTGTGTGTGTGTGTGTGTGTGTGTGTGTGTGTGTGTGTGTGTGTGTGTGTATGTGTGTGTGTGCACACGTGTGTGTGTGTGTGCACACGTGTGTGTGTGTGTGTGTGTGTGTGTGTGTGTGTGTGTGTGTGTGTGTGTGTGTATGTGGGCATAACAAAATAAAAGAAAATTGTGCATGCTTAGGTAAACAAGTATGTCAAACAGCATAGAGTATTAGATTCACAACAGGACAGGGAACACATAGGGAAACTAAAACATTTGTCATATGCTAGCAGCAGGCATATAATTGTCAATATGCATTTCACCAAAGAAAATACTTGATCCTATGAGAAGCAGCCTGATAGTGGGGTCTAATGATGATGGATTTAATAGTAAAGGTGGAGGACTTTTCAGCTTTGTTGTACCACCAGAGTGGAGATGAGGCTAAGGCAATATAGCTATGAAGTTCCCAGCTACTTAGTATCAGGACAGGGAGCATTACTGCCACACCTAACAAAACATCATTAGATACAATGTGAAAACTATGAGAATATATAAACAAGGTATATGGACAAACCCCAGACAGAGCAGGAAAAGGAGCACTAATTAGGATAGAAGGCGACAGTTGAGGGATGTGGATACATGTGGTGTTACAACACTAACACAGTAAACAACAGAGGCAGATGATGCCTGAAATGGGAAGCAGAAGGGGGATTGATAAGAAACGCTTTCCAAATTAAGAGCGGAGTTGTAGATGGATGATTCATTAGTTTATGTCTTGGTAGGGTTGAGGAAGGTGGCACAGAGTACCCCTGCTAAAGACAGAAAGGAACATGGATAAAGGATGAATATCGGGATAGGGCATCACTAAGATCCTCTAAAACAAAAAGAGTGCTATTATGGGCATACCAAGGTGACCAGAGGATGGAGAAGGTGGTAGTAGATTTGAGTAAAATGGAGGCGGAGGTGGTTAATGCAATGTTAAAATTGTAAGAAGGAGAAACAGGAAGTGTTGACAGACCCATATCAAAGCAAGTGACACACATACCACGAGTCACCATTTGGCTCATAAAAGGATCACCATGCTTAAAGACTGCAGGGTGAGTTAGGCATTGTAGTAGAACACACTACATTTGGAACTTACTGCAGGGGTGGGGGTCATATCATGATGTTTCACTGTATGAATTTTGTTTTCTGCTCTTTTTACATATAGCCGGTGTGAAGGGTGGATGGGAGGAAAGACAATGAAGAGATAAAGCTGAGAAAGAAGATGATAAATGGATGAAGATGGTGAAGGGAGAGGAGGTAGGAAGGAAAAACAGGCAAGACAGAGGTAAGACTTTACTATTTCATGAGGAGAAGGGACATGGGCTCCCATTATTGACACTGGCTAAATGAGGAACCAAAGCTTGCTTCTATCTAGAAAAAATGTATTGTGATATTTGTCATCTGTAATAATGTTTGACAGCTGTTAATATATATAAAAGAATAGCCTCAGGACCCAATAAATAGCAATCAATGGACAAATGTTTACAGACAATGTAAATCTGAAACACATGCAAATATCTGACTGCTTTTAATATAGGTATGGGGATAACCTCCAAAGCCTCTAAGAGAAAACCATTGGAAACATGTTTATGTTCGTTATAAATTTTAGTAATTTTTTGTTTGTTTGTGTGTTTAGTACAACATGTGATGTATTGTGAGTTACAAATTGTGAGGCATTCATGCCCAAATGCAACTGTGGACAGAGTAGTATTGTTCATGAGTAGGTATTATGCAGGAAGAAGTTAGTCAAATTATCTTATGAGGAGGGTTTATCTTCACTTTGTTGTTGATCTGTGACTGCTTTAGTAAGTCTTACCTGCTGAGCATTTTCAAACAATCTGTCCCAAGAATGTTGGCTGCTTTAACCTATGTTTGTTCCATATCTTTAAGAGCATGTATCTCCAGAATGGAAATGTAGTCATTAAGCTTTTAAGAAATATTACTGACATTAGTGTCTGTTAAACCTCTTTGGACTGGTGGTCTACAGTTAAAGACAAACAAGCAACATATCTAGAATTTTAATGAAAAAATACTGTTTTGTATGTCTCATCAAAGTATGAAAACATCTCCTTTATGCAGACAGGTGTACTGTTTTTAGGTCTGAAATTACAACATTATAAATTTGTTTTTGAAAGCTTTTTTTTTTTATTTTACTCTTAAGAGAAATAAAACTTGCAGATTTTTTTCAGCTGAGTGATTTACAAAAGTTACCCTCTGTCAATTTTCAAAAGTCATTCTGGTTTGATGTTCACTATAACTTCAAAGACAACAAGCTGGATTCCAAAGCAAAGTTTGCCTCAAGTTATACATCATACTAAGCAGTTACCCCATGAGCATGTTCCCCATTCAGTGTAAGCTAACACAAGCTTATAGAGTACTGTGCCTGATTCCAAAAGGGGAATTTGTCTCACTAAGCCAGATGAAATCAGTGTTGCACTTTGGCAAGATGCACCAGTATATAAGATAAGGACTGGTGAATCCCATTCAAGTGAATGGGACTGTTGGGTGAAAGAGTAGCTCCACCTGCAAGTGTGAGTAATTACTGCAGGCCATATCTGATGGAAAACCAGAAGAAACACAGTACCTATTTACACACATAGGTGTAGCTGAACTACAAATGTAAGGAGTCATGGAAGCCTAAGTCTGTCTTCTTTTCAGGAAGGTCTCATTGCTTTACAATTAAAATAGATTGATTACCCTTTTCTTGGATGGCATAATTGTAGGCATGACGGCTGTGCTGGTTATCATGCCTGCATTCACTATTCTGTCTGACACGTGCAGATGCTGTTATGGAAATCATAGTAGCTGTGTATCTTACCCTATATTGCAGACCTGATATTGCAGGTGGACTCCTTTCTTGCAGTACCAGGTCTGAGACGTACATTGAGCAGTTGTGCAGATGAACTCTGTGAACCTTCTAAGTCCACAGGATTTTTTGTCACAATGCTCAGAAGAGGTAGTAACATTCACTAACACTGAGTTTTAGTGAATCTAATTACCTTGTCAGGGTGTAGCTGGTGCTTATTCAGTTTAACACATTGACATTGTAAAAGCCTAAATTGGGAGGATAGTGCCCTGAGTTGGAGTTAGTTTCATTGGCTAGTACAGTGAGAGTGCAGTGGCAGAGGCAGTTTGCTGTTAGTATGCTGGTTTTCTTTAGTCCAGCACAATACTTCTGTTCTGTGTCAAGATTTCCCTATGAAATTTTCAATTTAAGACTGATATTCTCAGTTTCATTTTGTTTTGCACAACCTAATGTTTTTTAGAGAACATAGATAACTAAATCTCAAATCTGGACGGGCTTTTAATATGTGCAAATGATGTGCATTTTGCTATAACATATATAAATTGAAGAAAAACCCTCTAAAACAACCTACCAACTGATGTTAAAAACAATAAAACCCTACAACTGTTCATCATATTAATTACTGCTGCAGAAAATTTAGCTGTATGGGTTATATTCTACCAAGGATGTAACAACCAGCCAAACTGAAAAGCTTCCAGGTACCATCCATGTCCCCAAACTGTCAGTCAGCTCAAGCTATACTGATAAAATAAAGTAAGGCTGGGCACCAAGATCTTCAGAGATTTCCTGTCACTGAAGACAGCAGTCCTGTGCGGGCTTTAGAGCATGCCTCTCAACCTGTTTGAGTGAGAAATTTGGGCAAAGCTACAGATGATGGGGTACAGAGGCTCACAAGTGGGGACACTTTTTAAATATTGTTATTATATGTTTAAAAAGTTGATAGAATAACAGGTTTTGTATTAGCATGACTTTTCTGAAGGGTATGAAGTCTGAAACTCAAATGTCTGTCATTATTTTTTTACTTCAGTCCTCAGTGATTAGCCATTGATTTGCCAAAAAACACAAATTTTAGGAGAAACAGAAATCTGGACATTCTGCCGAAAATCTGGACAGTTGAGAGGTATGCATCGATGGTCAGCATGTGCTGTCTCATTGCTGGGAAGTTAAGTTCTCTTTAGTGAAAAATCTTCCATATTTAAAAATTTTTTTTTTGTACTTTCCTGTTTAGGAAAGTTGTTTGCAAGGTAGGAATTTGTATTTTAATGGACTACCATGAGGCATAACTGTACTTTTAATAGGAGAGCAGACTTTTTTCCTGTCAGTTTTAAAAGTTGTTTATAGTCATTTAAAATCTTTTTTTTCTGTGGATAATCTGTGTTTATATTCCCTTTTATGGCTGATTAAGTTTTGCAAAGTGCTTTGTATTATGTTTTTGTGTGAAAAAGTGACTTTTAAAAACTTTAAAATTTTACTGGTGCTCGCTGCTTGTTTTTTGTTGAAAAGAGGTCATTATTCCAGCCACAAAAATAAAAAGTTAAACAGTCTTCACCACTATAGCAAGCTAGTAGTTTGTCTCAACCATAGGTGGGTACCTCTGCTATGATGATAGCTTGTTCCTCAGACCAGTTATCTTTTACCCTGTATCCAAAGCTACTGCTGCCATTAATAACACTCGGCACCATTTCTCTTGACAAAAATAAACAGAAAACTAAACATGTGTCATTCTCAAATTTCTTTAGGCAGAAGTAGTTTACTGGGTCTGGCCCAGGGTTTAATTCTGGCTATCTTTCTTATAAGGTGGTTTCTCGTAAAATAGGATAGGATACTTCTTTTCTTGAAGAGATTCAAGATCTTAAATCTGGATAGGAAGATGAAGGACAGATACATGCCCTGGGAATTCAGTAATACTTACATGGAGTGCAAGAATAGTGTAAGCGCTACTGCACAAAATATGGCTGCTGTGCGATCCAGTAAACAAACCTAGGGACATGCATGAGCCTGGTAGCACTATTCTTGCATGGACAGCACTGAATAATGCTAATTACCTCATTTGCTGTGGTGAAAACCATGCAAATGAGGTGAATTAGCGATTCAGGAAGCAGGCAGGCATCCGTGCAGGAATAGTGTTATGTGCAGAAATGTATTCGGCTACTAGACAAATACATTTCTGCAAAAATCAAAATGGAGGCATGACAGCTCAAAAAAAAGCATGTATTATAATCTTTAGGCATGCCAATGGCCAAATATATGGCCATTGGAATGGAAAAGTGTTTAAATTTTATTAAAATAACATTTTTTGGCCGATCTGAGCCTTTTAAGCATGGGGCTGTGGTGTGCAAACTGAATTGTGCTGAAAAAAAAAAAAGATGTGAAAACACAATTTTTACAGAAATCTGAATTTTGCCATTATAGTCTATGGCATGCTGAATCAAAACAATACCAGGGAACAGTGGTTGCTAAGGAGAAAGGCTCTGCTGTAATGCAGTAACTAGGGATTAAGGCAGTGGGGTATCCTAATGAGGGCAATTTACTGAATCACAAAAAGAAGCTAAGTGCCAAACTACACTTAACCATGTAGGTGCTATAAGGCAGTAGTGTGAGCAGCAGACATGAAAAGGGGGTGTGTCATGCTCATACCTTTCAACCTCTTACAGCAAAAAATCTGGACAAAGCCTAAAATGATGGGGGGACAAATAGGGACAGATTTTAAATACTGCTCTTACAAACTTAGAAAGTTGATAGAATAATAGGTTTTGCCTTAGCATGAATTTTTTGAAGGATGTGGAGTCTTAAACTCAAATGTTTGTCATTATTTAATTACTTCAATCCTCAGCTATTTGCCAGAAAAGTACAGATTTTAAGAGGAACGCACCAAAAATATGAAGCAAAAATCTAGACATTCTGTGAAAGTCTATACAGTTGAGAGGTTTGAGACTCATGCTTGGTGTAAGCACACTGGAACTCCATGGCTCCCAGATAAGCTTAGTTAAGTGCAGCTAAGCAAGGGTGTGTGTCTGAGGCTGTATTGACTTATTCCATGAAATGAAGAGCACATTCACATCCAGGGAGGACCATTTGTAAGTGTTTACATTAGCTAAATAAGTTTGTGGGCTGCACACTGGGCTTAAAACAAAACAAAACAAAACAAAAAAATGGAAATAGCAGGACTGTTTTCATTTGGGTACTGGGATTGCATGGTGCGCCTCTAGGCTTAAAAGGAGCAGAAATGGGAAGGAATAAAAGCAAAAAAAGGAAAATAGCAGAATAAAAGCAATTAAGTACAAATAACATAGCTAGCAGATGGAATGCATCATAGTCAGCCAATCATACAGGCAGCATCTGCTGCACAAGAGTATAATCTATGCAAACACCTTGCAGTCTGTTTTTTTTCCCACAAACTCTGCACCATTGGTGTACACATGTGGGGGAACTTTAACTGAAAACATGTTAGGGGGTGTCATTGCTTTGATACATCAGTATGTTCTAGAGGCTGAAGGCAGTGAGGAGGATAATGCTGACAACCGCCACAGACCGAGGAGGAGGAGAAGAGTGTTCAAACCCAGGGTAAGTTACCAGGTGCTACATGATCTGGAGATACTAGAGCACTACAGGGTGGACAGGGACATTCCGCAGCAAATCATCCAGCTGTGCCGGCCTCAACTCAGACCCAGAGCCAACAGAGATGAACCCATCCCAGTAGATACCAAGGTATGTGTAGCCTTAAGAATACTAGCTACAGGTCCAAAGACCTACTGGGGACATCACGGGGGTCTCACAGGCATCTGCATCCAGGGTACTCCACCAATACCTGGATGTCATGCTACCACATACCAGTGAGCACATTTACTTCCCCAACACCCGTGAGGAGAAGAACAGCAAAATGCATCTCTTCCACCATGTAGCAGAATACCCGGAGGTACTGAGTGTGATAGACTGCACGCACATCCACATCAAAGCACCACCCAGTGAACAGGTTAGGGTCCACATAAACCGCAAGGCCTTCCCCTCCATCAACTGTCAGGTCAAGTGCAATGCTCAGGGCATTATCACGAATGTGTGCTGGCAGTCCTGGAAGTTATCATGACTCCCACATCTGGTGCTCATCACAACTATACCAGGCATTTGCCAGTGGGGGCATCCAATATGGCCATCTGGTAGGGGATGCTGGCAATGCACTGGAGCCATGAATAATGACACCCATCAGAAATGCACACACACCCACACAAGAATGCCATAATGAGGCACACACACAAACTAGGGTCATAATAGAGCATGTGTTTGGGATGGTTAAGTCACAGTTCCACTGCCTTGACATATCTGGTGTAGCCTTGCAAAAGTCTCCAGCCACATGTGCATAAATGTTCATAGTATGTGTCATGCTACACAATATGATCCTGCAGAAACAGCTGCAGCAGGAACATCACAGGAAGGGCTACACAGGACCCCACCATTTCCAAGGTCCCCACAGGCAGAGAGGGACTCAGAAGAGGAAGCCCCTGAGCCTGCTCCTGTAGGCAGATGGAGGCATGCCCAGTATGCCTAGGCCTTAGTGAAGAGGCAATGCATAGCACATACACTGACACTGTAGGGACCCAGGGACTGACACCTCTCTCTGACTTGCAGGCACAGTAAAATGGATGACACACACATCACATTACCTGTAGCTTACCATGTATAGGCAGTGTACGGTATGCATCCAACATGGGCAGCCCTCAATCTCCATCCTCAAAACTGCTGCAGTCACAAGGTAAGTCAGTCTTCTTAACAATAAATGAATGGATTACTATGTTTTGGTAGCATATCTATGGAAATGCTGCATGCATGCAAGGGAATCGGGTGACTTACTGGGAGGGCATCAGACAACTGACAGCTATGTGGGACACCAGGAAATGTCTACACAATACTGTCTTCCCCAAACTATGCAGTATTATTTAAGGAGACAAATCCCACTGCAGTATATGTGGGGGCTAACTAAGTGGGGGGTCAAAGGTCACATGCATGGATGTCACTGTGGGGATACCATACTCACTCCCAGACTCACACAGCAAGTCAGCCATAGAAAACCATAAAGGAATGTCTGACAAAGGCACACAAATGGCGACAATGATGTAATACCCCCTACAGACTTACACAGTCATGTCGCAGCAGGCCTTGCAGTTGCAGTAATCTGAAACTCAATTGTACGGCATTACAATTTAACCTATGGTCTCTAGTGATATGCCTCTATTCTCCAAGACAGGGTACAATATTATGCTAAATGGAACCAAAATGTAAAGCCAATATCAGCACAGTCCGTGCAAATGTGTACTGTTGACAGGTGCCCTCCCACACCCATATTCAGATAGAAATGCAGTAACATGTAAGTTTGCAGAGTAATAGCAGCAGAGCACACATTGCCAGGCCTGTCCCAATCAACATGATAACTTGTTGCATGTCCATAATATGCAGGGGTCAATGAGCTATGCATATGTGTGCTGAATACTCGTCAGGATGTAGCCAGCAGCTTCTTATGGCTGCTGTATCCTACTGGCCTAGGTACAGTACTATGGTAGACAGGACCATCTTCCATGAAATGCAGTGCTAACTATTTTGCATGTCAGCTACACATACAGTGGGAGTTGTACACACTGTCCAGATGTCAGTATCCATTACTGCTGGGAAGCTGGACAGGTCATGTACAGGGGGCCACACATGAACAGTACATAGGTCGGAGTAACCGACATAGTGCCTAACATACCTCACAACTGTACAGACCTTTTGCAGAATGTACACAGGTTTGCATCATATCTGTGGTGTTTTTATGCTGAAATAGTGGTTGTCTGGCAAATAACTGGCAAACCATGAAAGTCTAAAGTCAGAAAATACTGATGGGTTGTAGTGTCTCAAACTTCATACCTTATAGAAAAATGCATGTTAATGCAAAATCCGTTATTGTATTGTACAGGTTTGTAAGGCCATTGGTTACAATGGTCCATATATTTAGGCCTTTGTCACCCAATTACTCATGGCTTTGTCCAGATGTCTGGCTTGCATATGTAGAGAGGTTTGGTGCCTAGTAGCACAGCAGTGCGTTCTGTCACTTACCATTGTCACCCCAGGGGCTCGACTGCCTGGCAGCCTGGGAACATATGAGTACAGAATGCATTGCCTTGCTGCAGATGGCCTGCAGTAGTCTCACATGGCCCACAGACCTCTGGCAAAGGCCCATGCCTCACCAATAGTGCCTTTGTAGGGGATGTTATGGAGTCCATGCTACCAACATAACACAGTCAGCAAAATGCAAATGTAAGGCCATGCTGCTAAGTGATAGTAGCATACCTCTCAACCTCATAAAGGAAGAAATCTGGATAAAGTCATACATAATGGTGGGATAAAGGCCCAACTATAGGGTCACATTTGAAATATAGCTCTCATAATGTTAGATAGTTGATAGAATAACAGACGGGGAGTGTAGTAGCATGGATGTCATGAAGGGTGTGAAGTCTGAAACTCTAATCTTCTGCAGTATTCCCTGACTGCAACCCTGAGTAATTTGCAACAAATGTGCTAGAAAATGACACTGTTAAGGGAAACTGACCAGATATATGAGGCATGCATCTGGATAATCTGTGAGAATCTGTACAGTTGACAGGTATGGCCACTCCAGGATAAGTTCTGTCAGGTAAGAATAATACCTCACAACCAGGAGATCCCTAGCCAGCATATCACCAAGGTGCTGGACCTTTTACACAGCTTCATCAGTCAATCGGCTGTAGCCACACCTCCCAACTGGCCAGATTGTGCAAGAATGCCTAACCTTTACCTCATAATATAGGTTTGTGCATCATCCATTTTGTATTTCTCTGGTAAATAACTGTGATGATCCGATTATATCTGTCAGTAAGTAATGACACAATACAGTACAGTGTCAAACAGTACATATGTCAGAAAATGTCTCCTAAAACAAACCCTGTCACTCAAGCAACTCATACATTGATAAGAGCAATAGTTACAGTACCCCCTTATGACTGGCCTATTGTTTCCCCATATTGGCAGCCTATCTCCAGATATCTTGCACAAACAGGTTGCAAGGTATGGCTGTAGCACACAACACCCCAGACTGGAGTACAACTATCCCTGGAATGGATTTCCACATTTACTATAGAAGATCATACTGAGCATGCTTCTACACTTAGAGAAGTGAAGCCCATGTCTAGAGAAGTGAAGCGCATGTCTGAAACCACATCAGACTATATATCTCTGTATTGTGCAAATGTCTTTGCATACACACAGCTACATAAACCTAACTGTCTCCACACACACCCAACAGACAGGATCACCCACAGCCAGCTGTAGGTGCCACATATATGGTATATCTGCATCTGCTGTGTGTGGTATACACACATATATATGGCAACATATTACAATATGTCAAGCATGCACACACATAGACATGGGGAAGAGAGGGACAAACAGTGATAGAGTGAGACACACAGGGAGACACACACAGACAGTGAGTCATACACAGGGATACCTTGAATGGCATAGAGTGATGTCCTGCTGCAGACAGTTGCATACCAGTTGTAAACACTAGCATGCGCTACCATGAAGATGATATTTATTGTCTGATGGTACTGATGTGGGGTTTGCAATACCACATCACCTGCCTGTGTGTGTGTGTGTGTGTGTGTGTGTGTGTGTGTGTGTGTGTGTGTGTGTGTGTGTGTGTGTCTGTGTATGTGTGTGTGTAGGTCTAGGTATTATGATGCGTTACCCACCCAGTACACTTCCCATTGCCCTACTTTACAACATCTGCCAGTGTCATTCACCTTAGAAGTACCTTTGGAGTGACTTCAGTCCTTAAGCTTTATAGCACATGTAATAACTGCATAACATTATCATACAAATAACTAGATAGAGAGGGGTTCTATTCACAGTCCCAGCATATGTAACAATGGTTGTGTGAGGTGGGAGTGTATGTAAGAATAAGTGTTTTAATCCATTCCCACCCAGTACACCTCCCATTGCCCTACTTTACAAGATCTGCTGATGTCATTCACTGTAGAAGTACTGTTGGAGTGGCCTCTGCCCTGTAAGCTCTGTGGTGTGTGCAATAACTGCATAACACTGTAGTTCAAACATCTATTTAGGTAGGGGTTCTAATCCCAGGCATGGCAAATAGAAAAGTGTGTGTGTGTTTGTATGATAAAAATGTTGAGCTCATTCACACCCAGTACACTTGTCATTGCCATACTTTAGCAGTCCTGCTGATGTCAGTCACCTTAGAAGTACATTTGTGCAGCCCTCAGCCATATAAGGTCTGTGGCACTTGTGATAATTGTATAATATCATAGTACAAATGACTAGTTAGGTAAGGGTTCTAATCTCAGTCCTGGCAAATGTAAATGTGTGTGAGTTTGTAGGATAAAGTTTTTGAGCCCATTCACACCCAGCACACTTGCCATTTCCCTACTTTAGCAGTCCTGCTGATGCCAGTCACCTTAGAAATACCTTTGGGCAGCTCTCAGCCATATAAACTCTGTGGCATGTGGGATAATTGCATAACAGTATAGTACAAATAACTAGTTAGGTAGGGATTCTAATCTCAGTCCTGGAAAATGTGAAAGTGTGTGTGTGTGTGTTTGTAGGTTAAAGATTTTGAGCCCAGTCACACCCAGTACACTTGCCATTGCCCTGCTTTACCAGTCCTGCTGATGTCAGTCACCTTAGAAGTACCTTTGGGCAGCCCTCACCCCAATAAGCTCTGTGGCACATGTGATATTTGCGTAACACTATAGTGAAAATAACTAGTTAGATAGGGGTTCTAATATCAGTCATGGCAAATGTAAAAGTGTGTGTGTGTTTGTAGGTTAAAGATTCTGAGCCCATTCACACTCAGTACACTTGCCATCTGATGCCAGTCACCTTAGAAGTACCTTTGGGCAGCCCTCAGGCTTGTAAGTTCTGTGGCATGTGCGATAATTGCATAACACTATAGTACAGATAACTAATTAGGCAAGGATCCTAATCTCAAAGTGTGTGTGTGTGTGTGTGTGTGTGTGTGTGTGTGTGTGTGTGTGTGTGTGTGTGTGTGTGTGTGTGTGTGTCAGTGTGTATATTTGTAGGTTAAAGAATTTTGTGGTCTCTCTCACCCAGTACATCACCCATTGCCATACTTTACAAGGGCTGGTGATGTTCCTCACCTTAGAAGTACCTTGGGACAGCCTTCACCCTCTAGGCTCTGTGGCGTGCGTGATGAATGCAAAACACTGTAGTATCAGTAACTGGATAGGTAGGAGTTCTAATCTTATTCCTGGCAAGTGTGTGTGTGCATGAACAGTATATTTGTGTGTGTGTGTGTGTGTGTGTGTGTGTGTGTGTGTGTGTGTGTGTGTGTGTGTGTGTGTGTGCGTGTGTGTGTGTGTCCGTGTGTGCACCATATCCATTATGGAGTGGGTTTAGCAATTTTTTTGCTGTTGCCCACCTAGTACATGTCCCAATATCCACTTTACGAGGCCCACTGTTGTCATCCACTGTAGAGGTATGTTGTCATCCACTGTAGAGGTAGCTGTAGACACTCTGCAGCCCTATAAATTCTGAGCCACATGCAATAATTATGTAACAGTATGGAATAAATAACAAGATAGGTGGCCCTTCTATTCCTTGGATACCATTCCCCACTCAGGAATCATAGGCTAACACACTCAGCTAGGCATCAACCCCTATATCACTAGGTGGCTTGCAAACTGGCTTACAGATAGAACCCACAGTGCGAAAGCAGAGGAATCCAAGTCAGACTGCTGACCAGTCACAAGTGGAGTCCAACAGAGTTTGGTCCTGGGTCCCCTCTTGTTCAGGATCTATCTACACCTCTAAAGTCCAGCCCAACATGAAGGGACTCTGGCTGACAATGTTCACAGATGACTGCAAGGTTGCTATTATTACCTCCCCACATGATGTTGCTATCCTGCACAAAGGCCTCACTGAGACCTATGACTGGTGTCAGAACCCTGGACTTTAACTCAATTCCAGAAAATGTGCCACCATCCCCTTTGGGAGCAACATGGTTCCTATGAATTACTACATTGATGGTAGTCCACTGAACACTGACGTTATAAGAGAACTGGGAGCACAGGTTGACAGTGAGCTCTCTGTTGACCACCACAGTGCCACTGTGTTCAGAATGTCCTTCTATGTGTCACATCTCCTGACTAAAGTTGTTGCATCCAGGAAGAGAGAGGTCTTCGTCTTCCTGTACTCTCCCCTCATTAGGCCTATCAATGAGTACAATGGCCCATTTGTCATGTACCTCACTGGACACCTGCAGCAACTGGAGAGGCTGCAAAAGTACCTCACAAAGAGGATCATAGGCCTTAAACACTTGCCCTATATGGACAGAGTCCAATAACACCAACTATTCTCTGTCTCATATTGGCTACATAGAGGTGATCTCTGCCTGACTTACACAGCCATCTTTGACCCAGCTCAGTCAGGATTGCCACATCTGAAGACACCAATCCATCCACATCACATGCCCCTGAGATGTCAAACCCATTTGCACAATCAGCAGAACATGCTGGAGGGACAGGTTCATAACCCAGAGACTGCCCATGCTACGGAATAGACTTCACATACATGTCAGGCAGAGCACCTCACTGGCCCTCTTCAAGAGAAATCTGGATGAGTGGATGGGGAAAAGAAATCCCACCCCGGGGATCATGCCAGTGGCTATACTCATTAGGCACACTGGGAACTATCATCAGGTGGCACAATGCCAGGGTATTCCCATGGGCTAGTCTTGTAAAGGCTCCATGGCCATTTGCCTAGTACATAGCTATGAACCTATAAACCTATGGTTCTCAGTACTGTCAAACATGTGTGTGCACATTAGTTTGTATAAAAGTGTTTGCAAGTGTGTAAACATGTGGATGAAAGTAGTTTGAGCCCCTTCTCACCCAGTACACCTACCATTGCCATAACTTACGAGGACTGGTGATGTTATTCACTACATAAGTACTGTGGTGCACTTTTCAACCTGTAAGCTCCATGGTGCGTGCGTTAACTGCATAACACTATATTAGCAATGATTACGTAGATAGGATTTCTAATCTGACTCCTGGCAAATGTGTGTGTGTGTGTGTGTGTGTGTGTGTGTGTGTGTGTGTGTGTGTGTGTGTGTGTGTGTGTGTGTGTGTGTGTGTGTGTGTGTGTGTGTGTGTGTGTGTGTGTGTGTGTGTGTGTGTGTGTGTGTGTGTGTGTGTGTGTGTGTGTGTGTGTGTGTGTGTGTGTGTGTGTGTGTGTGTGTAAGTTTGTATATTTGTAAGATACAGTATTTTGAGGCCTCACTCTCCCAGTACACTGCCCATTGCCATACTGTACAAGGGCTGGTGATGTTGTTCAACTTAGAAGATATAAGCTCTGTGGCACATGTGATAAATACATAGCACTGTATTAGCAATACTAGATAGCTAGGGGTTCTCAACAGAAGCAGGATCCAAAACGAAGTACCACAGCAAACTTTATTAATTTTGAGTGCTTTTGTTGGCCTTAAGCCTCAGACTTCATCAGAAACAATTAAAATGCATTGTAACACACTTAAATATCCTCATAGTAGTTTCACATGATATTAAAACCACACCCCCACATTAATTAACACAATTCAATCATAAAGAAACACTGTTCATTCATAGAAACACAGTTCATTCATAAAAAACAGTGCCTAAAATTAAATGTGTAGAGCTCTTACAATATGAGCTTTTTCATAAAGTGCATATATGCAATACATAAATTAATGTTAAAATGTAAATATTAATATGGAACTTGAGACTCATAATAATTGTTGTAGTACATATATAACCCCTTAAAATAAGTATAATGGTTACATTGATCTTGTCAACCAGAAAAATACCATACATAAATATCTACCTAATTCAAATGATTACAAAAGTACTTTTTGAAATACATGGTACTGCTTAAAATGTGCAGACCTTTATTTATATATGAAATTCCGATTTATGTTTTAAATAACTGATAATAGACAAGGTCTCATTAAGGCCTGGAGGACTGGTAGCATTAACATGGAGTTGCCATTTCAACTTCCTATACTCTAACCATATATTTTTTGTCCCACCCCTCATTTATTTATCAGTAACTTGCTCCAAACCTGAAAATCTAAAACAGTGCCCACTATGTTCAAAAATATGTCTAGCTAAGGCATTAGACATATTAACTTTCTGTATATCATAAATATGTTAGTAAATCCATTTATTGAAGGCATTTTTTGTTTTTCCAATGTAAAACATACTGCAGTATTGACAAATTGCGATGTATACTAGACATTTTGTCATAAAATTCATCTTTTGCGTAAGCTTTACAATTCCATATCCTTCAATATGCACAACATCTGTTTCAAGAACATAACAACATTGTGTACAGTGTCCACATCTTCTCATACATCCACCTGCACTTTTCTGTACATTCCTTTCTAAAATGTTTTTAATGTTAGAACTTCTTTTATAAATAACTACTGGCCTCAGTCCCATTTCCACTTTACTTTCTTTAATATCACTTAATATGCTCCAGATGTAAATAATGTCTTTTGTCTCACTAAAAACAGGACTAAATGTCAGAATCAATGCCCATTTAAAACCTCTGTCAGTGACCCCTACGTTCAAATTACCTAACCCACCATCCAAGGTGTGCATAGTATTTGTATTTGACACATTAATACCTACTAAGAGAACAAAATACCCCTCGGTTCTTTTGTTAATAACGTCCTGCAAAATAGGGTCAATAAAGACTTCGAGGTATCCTCTCCTAGTTAACATATGCTTGAGGGTGTTCATTTCATCAATAAATTGTTTATAGTCACTGACCATTCTTGCTATCCTCACCCCTTGCCCCTTAACCAATGATTTTTTCTGGTGTAAGGGTTGACAACATCTGAAATGTAGCAAGGTGTTCGAAAAAGTAGGTTTTCTGTATATTGTTGAGTTGAGCCCTTTTTGACCTGGTCCTTAGTAATTTTAATATCTAAGAAATGTATTGTATCCTTGGTGGATTCCATAGTAAAGGACAAAAAAGTGGTACTATTATTTAGAAATTCAAAAAAACTGTCCAATGTGTCCTCCATACCATCCCAAAATATTAGGATGTCTTCAAGGAAACGCCCATAAAATTTACAAAATTTAAATAGCTCATGTTTAAACACAAACATTGTTTCCCATTGGGTGAGGACAATATTGGCAAATAGGGGGGTACATGCTGCCCCCATTGCTACACCAATCTTTTGTTTGAAGTACTGATTATCAAACACAATCAAATTATTCTGAAGAATTACTTCCATATGTATTCTGAACATCAAAAGTCTATTGTGTCCAAAAGTGGTGTTGTTGCAAAGGAAATCATAAAATCATTGAATACCTAAAACATGAGGGATGACAGTGAAGAAATCCTTAACGTCTATCGTAGCTAGTATCAAGTGTTTACAAAATAAGTTGTCCTTAATCTTACTCAAGCAGTCCCAGGAGTCCTTGAGAACGTGTTGGTATTTTTACAAAAGATTTTTAAGTTGAAAATCCACACATTTTGCCAAGTTAAATGTTTTAGATGCCTTGGCATCAACAATAGGTCTCAAAGGGGGATCAACAATGTTTTTGTGAATTTTCAGGATACCGAAAATAGTCGATATCCGGGGTGATTTTTGTTGCAGAAAGTTAAACTCACTTATACTGATCTGTCTATCTAATAACAAATCATTCAAAATGACATCTGTGTGACTGTAAGCTATGTTCAATTCATGCAGCGATGTTTATTCATAACTATCACTAAAAAGGTGCTCATACATTTTTTCTAAATAAGACCTTTTTTCCATTACCACAATGCCCCCTCCCTTGTCAGGTTTCATTAACCAAATATTCATATTATCACAAATATTTTTTAAAAGGTCACTTTCTTCATGAGAAAGGTTAGTTGTGCAGTCTTTATTCTTGTATTTAATAAGATTCCTGACTTGATTACTACATAAGTTTTCAAAGACCTCTAACAAGGGATGTAGTGGGAGGGTTAAAAGTACTTGGTTTTTTGCATTGTGGTGCTTGTGTACTGTTGATCTCATTGTCAAAGTAAATACACAAATTAATTTTCCTAACAAACATTTTAATCTCCAAAAGGATTTTTTCCACCATTGGAATCTTAGCAGGAACAAAGTTAAGCCCCTTTTGAAATAATTCTGCCCACTTATTGTCTACAATTACATTACTTAAGTTGAATATTTTAAAATCACCCTCATTATTCGTAACTATGTGTGTTTCCATTTGGGTGACAAAATCTATTACCACCTGTTGTTCCCCTTCCCTCATCCCCTGTAGGGGCGGCCCCTGTTGGAAAATGTATTCCTGAAGTTCCCATTTCTCTCGACATCCCTGCCCTGGGCAAATTGCCTTGCTCGATCCTGAAGGCATTCTGACCTCCTCAATGGCATGTCTAAAGGGACTGCATCATCACCATTCTCATTTACATCATCCCTCAAATCCTGATCAGCATACTCATTTTGATACATGTTTTCTCTGTCGCTAACCTGCTGAATTCGACTAAATCCACTTGGTGTGGAATAAGCCTTACCAGCTTCATAATCTTTTTTATCCCTTGCTAACTTTTTACTTTTTTTGTTAACCAAGTCCTAACCAACTTTTTTAAGTTAACTAAGTGTGTGTGTGTGTGTGTGTGTGTGTGTGTGTGCGCGCGCGTGTGTGTGTGTGTGTGTGTGTGTGTGTGTGTGTGTGTGTGTGTGTGTGTGTGTGTGTGTGTGTGTGTGTATGTGTGTAAGTGTATATATTTGTAAGATACAGTATTTTGAGGCCTCACTCTCCCGGTATACTTCCCATTGCCATACTCTACAAGGGCTGGTGATGTTGTTCAACTTAGAAGACCTGTGGGACACACTATAAGCTCAGTGGCGCATGCGATAAATACATAGCACTGTATTAGCAATACTAGATAGGTAGGGGTTCTAATCTCAGTCTTGGCAAATGTGTGTGTGTGTGTGTGTGTGTGTGTGTGTGTGTGTGTGTGTGTGTGTGTGTGTGTGTGTATGTGTGTGTGTGAGAGAGAACCATATCCTGTGTATTTATTTGACTGAGAACTATATCCATTGGGGGGTAGGTTTTACATTTCTAGGCCATGGTACTCCCAGTAACATCCTAAGGTCCACTTTACAAGGCCCGCTGTTTTCATCAGCCATAGAAGTATCTCTTGACACTCTTCAGCCCAATAAGCCCCGTGCTGTGTGCAGGAACTATGTAACAGTATGGACAGACTAATAAGATAGGCAGGGCTGCTAATATCTGTCCCGGCAAATGTGTGTATGAGTGTATTTGTGTGTGTAAGTGTTTATAACTGCAGGTTCAGGTAATTTGGGACCATTCTCACCCAGTAAATCACCCATTGCCATACTTTACAAGGCCTGGTAATGTTGTTCACCTTGGAATTACCTTGGGAGTCTCTTCACCCTGTAAGCTTTGTGGTGCATGTGGTAAATGCATAACACTGTATTAGCAGTAACCAGATAGGTAGGGGTTCTAATTTCAGTCCTGGCAAATGTGCGTGTTTGTAAGAACAGTATCCTGTGTGTGTGTGTGTTTGAGTGAGATCTATATCTATATATTGGGCTGGTGTTCCTTGTTTTTTGAGATCTATATCCATTGGATGTCCGTGGTTTACAATTTTAGGCCATGGTACTCCAAGTACACATTCCAAGGTCCACTTTACAAAGCCCGCTGTTCACATCCACCATAGATGTATTTGTGGATACTCTTTAGCCCCATAAGCCCCGTGCTGTGTGCAACAATTTTGTAACATTATGGAATGAATAACATGATAGGCAGGGCTGCTAATGTCAGTATTGTCAATTGTGTGTGCACTGGTGTGTATAGCAGTGTCTATGAGTGTAAAGACTCATAGGTGACAGTCTAATGAGTCCTCTACACCCAGTACACACCCCATTGCTATACCTCACAAGGGCACATGATGCTGTTCACTTTACAGGTACCTTGAAACAGTCATCACACTATTAGTTCGGTACCACCTGTGATAACTGCATAACAATGTAGTACCACTAACTAGATGGGTAGGGGTTCCAAACACAACACTGGCAACTGTGTGTGTGTGTGTGTGTGTGTGTGTGTGTGTGTGTGTGTGTGTGTGTGTGTGTGTGTGTGTGTGTGTGTGTGTGTGTGTGTGTGTGTGTGTGTGTGTGTGTGTGTGTGTGTGTGTGTGTGTGGCTGTGTGTATGGGAACAGTATTCTCTGTGTGTTTGTTCAACAGAATATCTTCTGGCAGTGTGGGTTTTAACAATCCGAGATGTGTTCCACCCACTACACTCACCATTGTCCACTTCACAAGGCCTACTGATGTCACCACCATGGACTTACCTGTATACACCCCTCAGCCCTATAAGCTCTGTGGCACATGCGATAACTGTTACACAGACCTGGTAAATGTGTACATATACAGCTGTTACTCAGCTCTGACATGATCGAGGTGTTACCACTCTGCCATATCCCTCATTGCAAATTTCTGCAGGGCCACCTCCTGCTGACACACAGACACCTAGAACACAGAATACAGCATGTAAGACTACATTCAGTCAGAGTTACTAACAGCAATAATGCATCATGGCTGAAAAGGTACACACACACACCCTGAAGTGTACCCATTATAAATGCTAGCTGACAGAACCTTACATAGCATTACATAACTATACTGTACTGAATTCACCCTGTGCATCAGAACCATATTAGCATGTCCCTTCATCAGTGGTATGAATGACAGGGACGTGGCACAGGTATCATCATATGCACAGGGTGTTTTGTGGGTTTGCCAGAGGCCTAGGCTGGGCCATATGGTTACACCATATGTGTGTGTGTGTGTTTGTGTGTTTTTGGAGGGGTGTTCTATGACTGGGATGTGCAGAGATGGTGTGTGTGTGTGTGTGTGTGTGTGTGTGTGTGTGTGTGTGTGTGTGTGTGTGTGTCTGGAGGTGACCTGGCTGTGATGCTGATGAGTGTGTGTATGTATGCTCACAGTCACGCCATGTAGCTACCCTACACAAGGGTGTATTGGACAGCTGTGGACCGTACATGACAGGGTGTACAGCTCATCGTCTCCAGCCATGGATATGGGAACTGGTCCTGCCAAGGGTCTCACTGTCACCCCCAAGCCCAAGGCGAAATGCAGTACTGCTTCCTGATGGTGACTGCTATCTGCTGGATCTGTGTCCCTGATGGGAACAGTCAGGACCACATGCCCATGCCCTACTCCGTTTTGCTGTCGACAGTAACCCCCCTTCAGTATTGCTGATAGTACTGCACTATGGGAGTGTGTAGGTGCACAGTCCAATAGACTCTCAGCTGATGTTGGTGCTGACCAACATCCACATGGCCAATGCCCATCTCCCACCACATGCTCTAGCACAGACATGCTATGGTCGAGGATTGCCAAGGTCTCACCCTACCGTCTATTCATGACCTCAGTATTTTGATGTATGGCCTCAATAAGATCATGTATGTCACCACATAAGCCAGGAAGACTTGCATCCAAGACCCTGAGTGTTTGTCTGGTGTTGCATTCACTACATGCTTGTGCATCAATGACAGCTCAAAACATGAGTCTGGTGACACCTGCTGTGGTACTTGTGACAGCGGCTTCATGGGCAGCAGTCCTCATTTGAGCACCCCTATCCATCCGCCTATGTGAGACCTTGCCTGCACTTTGGCTATGGCTAGTGGCTACAGTCACACTTGCCATAGTCATCACATTAGCTTGTTCCATGCCACCACCTAACAACTGTCAATTATTTATGGCTGCTGGGGATGGAGTATGTGTGGGCATTGTGACTGTGTGCAGGGACATTGTGGATGACTGTGGGATGCCAACCAATGGCACAGATTCACCCCCTGACAACCCCACCTGTGCCTACTATGACCACCATTATTGTCAGAGTCTGCAGAGACACTGACATCAGATTCTGATCGGGAGGGACCACAGCTACCATGTCCACCTGTGACAGGAAGACAACATATGTAAATTAATAACCCAGAGACTGCCCATGCTATTGTTGGTTATATGTAACTTTATACCTGCACTATATGGTTTGCTGGTATACACACACACACACACACACACACACACACACACACACACACACACACACATATGGACACACATGGACACACAGACACAGACACATACAGGTGAGGTGGTACAAAGGCTTTACGCAGACCTCACAATAGCCAACTGGTGACATTCATGACACAGTCAGACCATAACATACACACTCTCAGGCCCTCAACATCATGCAGTGCAGCCCTTTCTACTTAAGGTTACCACTAATATACATCTCTGGGATACGTTACTAGTGTTATTAGGTGATGGGCCTTCACCCAGCCCACACTGCAGCCATGTACACATTATTGCTGTTCACCTGTATAGCACAGTCCCAACTCTTACAAAACATACCTCTCAACCGTACAGAGTTTATTTTATTTTATTTTACATTCGTTGACCGGGCTAGTTCAACTGGATAAAAATTCTATTTTTAGTAGAGGCCTGGGGAGATAAGCTCCACAAAAAGAATAATAATAGTAACTTCAGGTACAGTAATTATACAGAATAGAATGCAATTGTTATATAGTAGCATAGCAAAATTGTAAGGTAACATATTTTTAAAAGAAAGAGTCAGAAAAGCAAATACTGGTATGAATTAGGTAGAAACAAGTTCATACAGTCAAGAAGTTTACTATAGAAGTACATAGTCTGTAGTGTTTTCTATGAAAGAATAAGTTTTTACAGACTTTAATTAGCTTAACAGGTCCTACTCTCTAAGGTTGAAGAAAGAGTTTGACATAAAATAGCAATAGTGAGATAAGTTGACAGTAGACCTAGATGGAGGGGATTATTAGTCTTGGTAACTACATAGGCATAGCCAGTGGATTTTGAGGTCATAGCTGGCAGGGATTATTAGTCTGGGTAACTACATGGACATAGCCAGTGGATTTTGAGGTGTTCTTTAAGCTGCTTTTTGAAAAGTAGTATAGAAGAAAGGGATGAGAGTTCAATGGGAAGCAGATTCCAGGTTTTACCCATGGTGTTGGAGAACAGTGAATCCCCAGCCTTATTTTTCGATTTACGTGTGGTTACTAGTACTTTATTTTCTGAGCAAAGGGTTGTAAGATTGTTATAGGGGGTGAGAAGGCTAGTAAGTATTGGAGTATTACTGGGATGATAAAGGATCTTGTGGGTAATAAGTTGGTGAAATAGAAGCTGATTATGTAGTTCCAGCCATCCTAGTTGCTTTAGGTTTTGACAGTGGTGGGTTCTAAATGTGCAACCAGTAGTAAGTCTTGCAATGTTATTGTAGGAGGTTGCCAGTTCATTGAGGTTATTTTTTGATAGATTGGTATAGATGGGTGAGGCTTAGAGGAGGGTAGAAATAAGATGGGTATGGGCACTAGTAGTTCTAGCTATTGACGTAAGGAAGGATTTAATCCTGTAGAGGGAGCCTAGTCTTCTATTAACTGATTTTATAGTAGTGTTGATATAGGTTCATAGGTTAGTACTAAGCTAACTGCCCTTCCGAGCGATTGTAAGCCTAGCCAATTATCCCTTGTGAGACTCAAACCCTACACCTTGTATTTGTAAGGCAGACGCCTTAACCATTAGGCCATCCTCCCATCCCATGTGCGTCAAAGTTAAGATTGCGGTCTATTGTTACAGCTAAGAGATTGGTGGTTGGGTCTGGTAATATGACAGTGCCATTATTGGATATAACTGTAAAGTCTATTGGGGAAGACTTTTGTGTTGGGGTGAATAGCAGTAATTTTGTCTTTTTGGGATTCAGGAGGAGACAGCGCTGTAAACCAGTTTTCAACTAAGTTAAATACTTTTTGGGTGAGGGAGTGGAGTTCAGGAGAAGATGTAGCAGAGCATATTAATGTGGAGTTATCTGCATCTTGTATACAAGTAGCTTGAGGAATATTTACATTTAGATCATTGATAAAAATTGAGAATAGTAGAGGGCCCAAAACTGAGTCTTGAGCGACACCGAGGGTAATAGGTAGGTGTGAGGATAGATTATTATCCCAAAGCACAGCCTGTTGCCTGTTTTCTAAATAGGATTTAAACCATTGTAATTCCTGTGTATCTAGTGAGAGGGATTTAAGTATATTTGTAAGTAGGTGATGGTTAACCATATCAAAGGCTTTTGGGAGGTCAATAAAAATTGCAGAGAATAGAGTATTGTTAAATTTTTGTTAATGCAGTCAGTAGTGGTACTATGGAAAGGCCTAAAGCCATGCTGACAGTTAGCTAGTAAGTTATTTTGGAGTAGGTGGTCTAGTAGTTGATGGTGTATGCATTTTTCCGTTATTTTTGCTAAAGGAGAGAGTAAGGCTATTGGGCGATAGTTTGAGAATTCAGTCGCGTTGCTGCCCTTATGTAGTGGGATAATGTGGGAGATTTTCCAGATAGATGGGATGGTTCCTTTAGTAATGGTTCTATTTATTAGGATGGAAATAGGAAAGGATACAACTTTTGCTGCTATTTGCAGATATTCTGCTGGTAGGAGGTCAGCAGAGGGGGTACATGGTTTGAGTTTTTTGAAGAAGGGTGCAGATGAGGGATGTTGGGACTGGTTGTAAATGAAAAGAGGGAGGTAAACTAGTTGTGACGGATGACACACTTGTGCTAACAGGTGGTAGTGAATTAGCTACAGACTGGACGGCCTCAGTAAAGAAGGTATTAAAGGCATCAGCAATATGCTTGGGACTCTCATGGGTGGAGCTTGATGGAGTAGGTGTTTTGGAGTGACCAGGATGTAAGAGACTATTTATACCTGTCCAGAATTTTTGTGGTTTATGTTGGTGAGTTTGCTGGATATGATAGTAAAAGTTTTTTGTCTAGAAGTATTGATTTTTGGTAGCATTTCTCAGCTTTTTAAATATTTGATGATCTGTTGGGTTTTTAGTTGTTAGCCATTTGGCCCAGATTTTATTTCTAAGTAGAATTTTATTCCTTGTCTCTTTTGTAAGCCATGGAGCAGTTTTAGTCCTATTTCTGATAGAGCAAGTAGGGGCATGGTAGTCCAGGATTTCTAAGAATTTGGTATTAAAGTAAAACACTACTTCATCTAATTGGAGGTGTTTGAGGGGTGACCAATCACTTGCATAAAGTTCAGTTTGGAATCCATCAGGATTAAATTTTTTGTTGGATCGAATAGTTCTATATATGGATGGTTTGGGAGTGTTGATCTTTTGTCTGATTGTATAGGTCAGTGAGTGGTCACTGATGTCATCTGGAAGGGTACATGCTTTATATGTAAGGGGATAACTATTAGTATTCAGGCTAATGTGGTTTCTTTATTGTTGGGTTTATGGATCCTGGTAGGGGAGGTAATAGTTTGGGAAAAGCCATAATGGTTTATATGGGTGGTATGCTTGGCTGAAGTACAGGTATTCCAGTCAATATTAAAGTTGCTCAGCACTATGGTTTCTAATGGGAAGTTAGTATAGAGCCAGCAAAGGATATTTTCAAGGGTGTCAGTGTTATTGCAAGGAGGAAGATAGGCACATATTATATAGATGGATTTACAGGCATTAATCTGGAGTTTAGAAATAAGGATTTCAGCGTTACTCATTGAAGGTGGTTGGCTATCTAATGAGGTAACTTGTAGCTCTGTTTTATAAAGTATAGCTACCCACCCTTTTTGGTTTTGCGACCTGTTCTCAAGACATTGTATCCAGGTGGGGTGATTTCAATATCCTGGGTTTCGCTGAATGTTTAGATGTGTGGCTCATATTTTTGGTCTGTTCCTCATAAATTCTGCATTTGTCTGACACATTACTTGGATGATCTGAGGACTGGCATCACTAATTAATGACATGATTTGAGTTTCACACTTTAACACCTGCAGTAAATATATGTTATAACAAAACCGGTTACTCTAATAACCTTCTAAGCTTAGAGTGCATATAATAAGTGTACACACCCCTGTTAACATGTCAGGTAGTTGTGATATATAACTTGAGACCACATGAATTATGGCATAATGTTTCCCTCCTTTAATGTGACCTATAACCTGTGCAATCCAGTTGAAGAACAAACACATCAGTTAGGGGTACCATACAGAAAATGAGAAACATGCAATAGGCTGGTTGCATGAGTGTGCACACCCTTAAACTAATACTTTGTTAAAGCATGTTTTGATTTAATTACAGCAGTCAGTCCTCTTGGGAAGGTGGCTATCAGCATTTTACATCTGGACTTAGCAATATTTGCATACTCTCTTTGCAGAAGTCCCCCAACCCTGTCAGATTGCGCTCGGATCTCTTGTGCACAGCCCTCTTCAGGGCACCCCACAGAGTTTCTATCGGATGTAGGTGTGGACTTTGGCTGGCCCATTCCAAAACATTGATAGGCTTCTCGTGAAGCCATTCTCTTTCAGATTTGGATGTATGGCTTTGGTCATTGTCGTGTGGAAAGGTAAAATTCCTCTTCATTTACAGCTTTCTAGCAGAAACCTAAAGATTTTGGGCAAAAAGGGACTGGTATTTGGAACTGTTTATAATCCCATCCACCTTAGCTAAAGGCCCACTTCCAGTTTATGAACAGCAACCCCAAAACAGGACACTGCCATCAACATGCTTCACTGTGGGGATGGCATTCTTGTGGAGATGCACAATGTCGTTATTGTTCCAAACAAACCTTTTAGAATTGTGCTGTGGCCAGACAGTGCAACCTTGGTCTCATTACACCATAATACATTTTACACATGATTTTGGGAGACCTGATGTATTGTTCTTGAGAATTTAGCCAAATTGGGATGTTGTTCTGTGTGAGAAAAGGCTTCCATCTTCCAACCCTACCCCATGGGTCAGACATGTGGAGAATATGTGAGATTCGTGTCACATGTAGTACACAACCATTACATGCCAAAGATTCCTGCAACTTCTTCAGTGTTGCTGTAGGTCTCCTGGCAACCTTCCTGACCAGTTTGGGTCTTGCCTTTCAACACATTTGGAGGCATGTCCACTTCTTTGCAATGTCACCTATTCCCTGTTTTTTCACCACCTTTTGTTGACTGTTGTCACTGTGTTCCATGGTATATGCAATGCTGTGGAAACGTTTTTCTACCCTTCTCCAGGCAGAGGCCTTTCAACAATGACATCCCTTTGATGCTTCATAAGCTCTATGTAAACCATGGCTGTTGCTATTGCAGGCAGCTGGGTAAATGTCAGGGAAATCCTCGTAGGACAGCTGACCTTTATTTGGTGTTAATCAAAGAGTGTCTGTAATTGATGGCAGGTGTGTACCCAAGAAGACGTAATACTGTAATTATATCCAAAGCTGCTTCAACACAGTATTAGCTTCAGCTCATGCACACTTATACATGTAGCTTACTGTACATTTTTTTATTTGTCATAATTGTTCCCCTAACAGATCTGTTTATTTTACAATTGAATTGTACAGGTTATAGGTCACATTAAAAGTTGGAAGAGTTTGGAAATGTTTTATAGTGGTCTTTTGTTTGTATTTCACAGATTCCTGGCATTTTAACAGGGGTGTGTACACCTTTTGTATGTACTGTATAAAACTAATTTCAAAATAAGTCATTTTGGGCCTTTGCCCCCCCCCCCCATTTTGTCAGTCTTTGTCCATATTTCTTGCAATGATAGGTTGTAAGGGATGCTACAGATATGTTACATCTCCTGCAAATAGGCCTCTATGACCCCAGGAACTACCGCCCCATTAGCCTGACAAGCCTGGTTTGAAAGGCTATGGAATGTATCATGATGGAACTTATAAACAATGACATTGGTAATCTCCAAACTCTGGACCCTACCCAGTTCGGTTTTGTAAAAGGCAGATCATGTCTCCTAAACCTGATAGACTTCTTTGAAGCGGTCACCACAGTCGTAGATGATGGTAAGGATGTTCACACAGCCTATCTAGATCTCGCTAAGGCTTTTGACACCATCCCCCACTCTGGAATTATAGGAAAACTCACTAAACTAGGTATACATCCCTATGTCACAAGATGGGTTGCCAACTGGCTCACTGACAGAACCCACACTGTGAAAGTAGCAGACTCTAAATCCAAATTCAGACCAGTGACAAGTGGAGTACCACAGGGGTCAGTCCTAGGTCCTCTCCTGTTTGATATTTACTTCTCTGAAATACAGGCTAACACAGAAGGTCTTTGGCTAACAAAGTTTGCACATGACTGCAAACTAGGAGCCATAATCAAAACTCCTAATGATGTGAACATCCTACAAAAGGACCTCACTGAGACAGATGCCTGGTGTCAAAGCCATGGCCTCAAGCTCAATGCCAAAAAGTGCATTGTCATCCCTTTTGGTAAAAACTATGTACCCTTGAACTACCACATAGGCGGTAGTCTACTTAACACCAAAAGTTTGATAAGAGACCTTGGGACACAGGTAGACAGTAGTCTCTCCTTTGATAATCACATTGCCACAGTAGTCAGGAAATCCTTCTACGTAGCACATCTCATCACAAAATGTTTCACATCCAGGGAAAAAAGAGGTCATTGTTCCGCTCTACTCATCACTCATTTGACCTATTATAGAGTACAATGCCCCTCTTGGTATGTACCTCACAAGACATCTACAACAACTGAAAAGGCCACTGAAATAGCTTACAAAGAGGATTACCAGCTTCAAACAGATGCCCTATGCAGACCATCTAAAAAAACTCCAGCTTTACTCTGTTGCATTTCGACTACTCAGAGGCGATCTCTGTCTAACATGCAAAGCTATGTCAAACCCAGAGCTGTTAGACATGCTCCACTTAAAGAAATCCCAATCCCTCTGAGCTACACGCTCTAGGGACCTAAATCTTGTCACCACAATAAACAAAACATGCTGGAGGGATAGATTCCTGTCCCAGAGACTTCCCATACTCTGGAACAAAGTGCCTATCTATATCAAACAAAGCTCCTTATTAGCACTCTTCAAGAAAAATCTTGATGATTGGATGGGAGATAGGAAATTCACCCCGGGGATTACCTCTGTGGCTCTGCTCGACAGGGGCACAGGAAAATAAATGTCTAGGGTGGCAAAAGCCAGGGGACCTTTTGGCTAGGCTTATATAGGCCCTAGGGCCAATAGCCTAGTACCCACCTATGAACCTATGAACCTATACCATAGTTGTATTCACAAGTAACCTTTTATTTATTTATTTATTTATTTATTTATTTATTTATGTATTTATTTATTCATTTATTTATTTTACATTTGTTAACCGGGATAGTCTGAATGGATATATATCAGTTTTCAGTGGAGGCCCGGGGAGAAAAGCCTCCAAGGTTCATAATACACATACACATAAAGAAACATTTAGTAAATAGTAGTTACATACACACACATAAAGAAATTTTAGTAAAAAGTAGTTATACACATGTTGCATACTTGAACAGTACAAGTATTAAATAGAGATAATATGTGCATATTAACATTCAGGATAATCGCAAACTAAAGAAACAGATAAACTTGTAAAAAACAGAACTGCAGGCAACCTTATGTCCGGAAAGCAGGCTTTAACAAGCAGAAAGCACGAAACCAAATCTCCTTTAACGCACAAATTTAATATTACAAGAAAAGAGCGTTTTCGCCGTGACCCATGTCACAGCTTCATCAGAAGGAAAACATTTAAAACAGTTAAACAGCATTCATTTATATACAAACAGACAGGAAATGACTAAAAATTGAATTTCCTGAAAACACTTCAATTAATTAGTAAAATTCAATATCGTAAAATTTCATCAAATGTAAGCAATAAAGCTACAAGTCAATGACATATAAAACAACTTAAAATACAAAAAAAATGGGAATAGTAAATATAAAATAAACATATCTTATCAGATTAATTTAGTGTAATACACATACATTACATTTAGTCATGGCATAATAGTCACCTCAAGTAACTCTTAAGTTTTAGTATACTTGATATATTACAATTTTCATTCAGACCAGGTGGTCTGAATGCATCCAAGTTTAACTGCCATGCTAATTCTACATTTTCAAGAATAATTGAAAATGGACCTCCCCGAATCGTTGGAACAACCTGATCAATGCCCATAAAACTAAAGTTATGACCTGGGTTGATGTTTACATGCTTAGCCAAAGCATTTTCTAAAAGTGTTTTTTTTATTGCATAAGTGTGTTGGTAAACTCTCTCCTTAAGTTTACGGTTAGTCTTCCCAATATAAAAAGATGGACAACAATTGCATAAAGCAATGTAGACTACCGATTTCGATTCACAAGTGATCTTATATTGAATAAAAAACTTAGAATTCCTTATAGTAAAAGAGCTACCTGGTCTCATGAATTTACACATGTTGCAACAACCACATTTAAATGACCCCTTAAGCCTAGTAAAATCAGTAAAATTAGTGTTAAGTTGTAGTAACTCCTTAAGGTTACTTCCTCTTCTATAAATGACAAAAGGGCGAACTCCTAACTTGTCAATTAAATTTGAAGAGTTAATTACTAAGGGCCAGTTTTTTAAAATAATGGCCCAAGTATCAGTTGAATTTAAACTGTATTGGGTGATAAAACTCAAAGAAAAGTTCCTCCCTTGTTCTGCACGGTCAGTAAATTCATCCTGGGTATCAGTTTCATTATTCATCAAAACCCGAACAGGGTTGTACTGATCAAGCAAGGGTTTGTAAATGCCTCTAATTCGTTTAGAATTGACCTCTTCAATGAGGTTATTAACTAACGAGGCAGGGTAACCCCGATTCAGAAAAAGTTCTTTTAGAAACTGACATTCAATTCTGAAGTCATCTAATGTAGTGCACATCCTTCCTGCACGAACAAGCTGTCCCTTAACTATAGACTTTTTTTGTTTAGGTGGATGGGAACTAGTGTAGTGCAGGAAGGAATTGCAGTAAGTTGGCTTTCTAAAGATCCTAGAAAAGTAAACATCTTTATTGACATCCTTCACTAGTCTAACATCCAAATAGTCGACTTCAACAGTTGAAAAATTGAACGTGAATTTCAAAAATTCTGTAGTACTATTTAATGAATCAACAAACGTTTTAGCCTCATCTTCGCCACCATTAAACAGAATAAAAATGTCATCCAAGAATCTGGTGTAGTACTTAATGTTCTGCACCAAATTCTGGTTAGACATTAGAAAATGTTTTTCCCAAAAGGCTACAAATAAATTTGCCACGCTCGCCCCACAAGGCGAGCCCATGGCTATTCCACACTTTTGTAAGTAGAAATGCTGGTCAAATGTAAAGAAGTTACTAGCAAGAACAATACTTAAAAGTTCAGTGACTACTTCTATCTCTACTTGGGGCGCATCAAGATTTTTGAGTAACAGTTGAATCCATTCAACTGCCTCATTGTGTGGAATAGATGTATATAGATCGATAACATCAATTGTCAAAAAGTTCCAATGAGCATTAAACCTAATACTATTAATGTCTTGCAAAAAAGACCACGAGTCTTTACAAATAGTAGAAATCTTTTTTACATATTTTGACAAGATGTTATCAATTAATTTAGAGCAAGGGTAGGTCATGGATGACCTACCATCAATTAGTGCTCTCATAGGGGGGTTATTATGATCTTTATGTATCTTCGGTATTCCGAACATTACAGGTAATTTTGGAGGTACAATATCAATATAATTGTACGTATCCAAATCTATTTTACCTGCTAAAAAAAGATCACGGAAGTAACACCGTATGCGCCCATGGGACATATGAACCTCATTAAGAGAAGAAGGTTCATAAGCTGTTGAATCAAGTACCTGTAACATTCTTTCTTTGTATTGGTAATCGTCGAAAACAACAAGTCCACCACCTTTGTCAGGTTTTAAAAATCTGACCGGTAGGGACCTCAAGTTGTTAAGCCATTGACGTTGTTCTACAGATATATTAATCTGATAAGATATGTTTATTTTATATTTACTATTCCCATTTTTTTGTATTTTAAGTTGTTTTATATGTCATTGACTTGTAGCTTTATTGCTTACATTTGATGAAATTTTACGATATTGAATTTTACTAATTAATTGAAGTGTTTTCAGGTAAAATAGATTTGGATACGTACAATTATATTGATATTGTACCTCCAAAATTACCTGTAATGTTCGGAATACCGAAGATACATAAAGATCATAATAACCTCCCTATGAGAGCACTAATTGATGGTAGGTCATCCATGACCTACCCTTGCTCTAAATTAATTGATAACATCTTGTCAAAATATGTAAAAAAGATTTCTACTATTTGTAAAGACTCGTGGTCTTTTTTGCAAGACATTAATAGTATTAGGTTTAATGCTCATTGGAACTTTTTGACAATTGATGTTATCGATCTATATACATCTATTCCACACAATGAGGCAGTTGAATGGATTCAACTGTTACTCAAAAATCTTGATGCGCCCCAAGTAGAGATAGAAGTAGTCACTGAACTTTTAAGTATTGTTCTTGCTAGTAACTTCTTTACATTTGACCAGCATTTCTACTTACAAAAGTGTGGAATAGCCATGGGCTCGCCTTGTGGGGCGAGCGTGGCGAATTTATTTGTAGCCTTTTGGGAAAAACATTTTCTAATGTCTAACCAGAATTTGGTGCAGAACATTAAGTACTACACCAGATTATTGGATGACATTTTTATTCTGTTTAATGGTGGCGAAGATGAGGCTAAAACGTTTGTTGATTCATTAAACAGTACTACAGAATTTTTGAAATTCACGTTCAATTTTTCAACTGTTGAAGTCGACTATTTGGATGTTAGACTAGTGAAGGATGTCAATAAAGATGTTTACTTTTCTAGGATCTTTAGAAAGCCAACTTACTGCAATTCCTTCCTGCACTACACTAGTTTCCATCCACCTAAACAAAAAAAGTCTATAGTTAAGGGACAGCTTGTTCGTGCAGGAAGGATGTGCACTACATTAGATGACTTCAGAATTGAATGTCAGTTTCTAAAATAACTTTTTCTGAATCGGGGTTACCCTGCCTCGTTAGTTAATGACCTCATTGAAGAGGTCAATTCTAAACGAATTAGAGGCATTTACAAACCCTTGCTTGATCAGTACAACCCTGTTCAGGTTTTGATGAATAATGAAACTGATACCCAGGATGAATTTACTGACCGTGTAGAACAAGGGAGGAACTTTTCTTTGAGTTTTATCACCCAATACAGTTTAAATTCAACTGATACTTGGGCCATTATTTTAAAGAACTGGCCCTTAGTAATTAACTCTTCAAATTTAATTGACAAGTTAGGAGTTCGCCCTTTTGTCATTTATAGAAGAGGAAGTAACCTTAAGGAGTTACTACAACTTAACACTAATTTTACTGATTTTACTAGGCTTAAGGGGTCATTTAAATGTGGTTGTTGCAACATGTGTAAATTCATGAGACCAGGTAGCTCTTTTACTATAAGGAATTCTAAGTTTTTTATTCAATATAAGATCACTTGTGAATCGAAATCGGTAGTCTACATTGCTTTATGCAATTGTTGTCCATCTTTTTATATTGGGAAGACTAACCGTAAACTTAAGGAGAGAGTTTACCAACACACTTATGCAATAAAAAACACTTTTAGAAAATGCTTTGGCTAAGCATGTAAACATCAACCCAGGTCATAACTTTAGTTTTATGGGCATTGATCAGGTTGTTCCAACGATTCGGGAGGTCCATTTTCAATTATTCTTGAAAATGTAGAATTAGCATGGCAGTTAAACTTGGATGCATTCAGACCACCTGGTCTGAATGAAAATTGTAATATATCAAGTATACTAAAACTTAAGAGTTACTTGAGGTGACTATTATGCCATGACTAAATGTAATGTATGTGTATTACACTAAATTAATCTGATAAGATATGTTTATTTTATATTTACTATTCCCATTTTTTTTGTATTTTAAGTTGTTTTATATGTCATTGACTTGTAGCTTTATTGCTTACATTTGATGAAATTTTACGATATTGAATTTTACTAATTAATTGAAGTGTTTTCAGGAAATTCAATTTTTAGTCATTTCCTGTCTGTTTGTATATAAATGAATGCTGTTTAACTGTTTTAAATGTTTTCCTTCTGATGAAGCTGTGACATGGGTCACGGCGAAAACGCTCTTTTCTTGTAATATTAAATTTGTGCGTTAAAGGAGATTTGGTTTCGTGCTTTCTGCTTGTTAAAGCCTGCTTTCCGGACATAAGGTTGCCTGCAGTTCTGTTTTTTACAACATTCAGGATAATGACACAATGAGTTTCAGATTATTCGGTTTACCCTTCCTGGTATGAAAAAAAAAAAACTATTTCTAACAATAGAGGCAAAAGAAATAGAGAAATATGGAGAACACTAGTCAGGGTTAGAGCAAGGACATTATCAGTGTGTTTTGAGGTAATTCTTGAGTTTGTTTTTAAATGAGTTTAGCGATGGTTCTAAAGTCAGGTCTGCTGGAAGTGAGTTCCATGTTTTACCAACAGAGTTGGCAAATAGCGAGATTCCAGCAGAGTGGTTGGATTTGACCATTTGAACTAGGAGTCTTGTGGATGAGAAGAGTGGGTGGTTGTTACTGTAGGGGCTGATTATATTTTTTAGTGCAGGAATATTTTCTGGCCAGTAAAGAACTTTATGGGTTACTATGAATTGATTAAACTGCAGTAGGTAAGGCAGTTCTAGCCAGTCTAAGAGATTTAGGTTGAGGCAGTGATGAGTCTGGTAGGGTTTGCCAGTAGCAAATCTGGCAATCTGGTTAATTTATTAAGCTCTGTTTTGTTCAAGTTGGAGAAAAGAGGTGAGGCATAAAGAAGGGTTGATAGTAGCTGGGATTGGGCAACTGCAGTTCTAGCAAGTGGAGTGAAGAATGATTTGATCCTGTAAAGAGAGACAAGTTTTTTATAGATAGTTTTTATAGTTTGAGTGATGTGTTTGTCAGACCTGAAGTTGTTATCAACTATGACACCTAATAGTTTGGCTTGGGCTTCCGGGGAGATGATAGTGTCATTACTGATGTTATGTTGAAGGGTAGTAGTGGGGTCCTGCATGTAGGGGAGAAGAGAATCAGCTTAGTTTTGATGGGGTTTAGGAACAGACATTGGTTTGAAAGCCAATTTTATACTGTGTTGAAGGTGTTTTGGGTTAACATGAGTAGGCTTGCTGGGGAGGTTGTGGAACAAATCAGAGTAGAGTCATCCACATATTGAATGCAGGTAGGGATGACTGAGTGAAAGTCATTGATAAAGATAAAGAAAGAAGGGGTCCTAATATGGAGCCCTGGAGGACTCCTAGCATGATGAGAAGGCATGATGATAACTTATCCTGAAAAAGGACTGCCTGTTGCCTGCCCTGTAGATAAGATTCAAACTATTGGAGTGCCTGATTGTTTAAAGTAAAGACCTTCAAGGTGTTCATAAGCATTATATGGTCAACCATGTCAAAGTCCTTGGAAAGCTCTAAAAAGAGTGCAGAGGATAGTTTGTTGTCTTGTTTGTGATATAAAATGTTAGAAAAAGAGAGGAGGGCTGATGCAGTGCTGTGGTTTGGCCTAAAGCCATGCTGAGTGTTAAACAATAGTTTGTTCTGGGTGAGATAGTGCATAAGTTGTATGTTCATAGGTTCATATGTTCATAGGTAGGTACTAGGCTGTCAGCCCAAGGGCCTACATAAGCCTAGATAACAAGGTTCCCTGGCTTACGCCACCCAAGAAAGTTATTTTCCTGTGCCACTGAACAGAGACACAGAAGTGATCCCCGGGGTGTATTTCCTATTTCCCATCCAATCATCAAATTTTTTCTTGAAGAGTGCTAATAAACTTTGCTTGACATTGATGGGTAGCCTGTTCCAGAGTATGGGAAGTCCCTGGGACAGGAATCTGTCCCTCCAGCATGTCCTGTTTATTTTGGTGACAAGGTTTAGGTCCCTAGAGCATGTAGCTCAGAGGGATTGGGTTTTCTTTAGGTGTAGCATGTCCAACAGCTCTAGGTTTGACATAGCTTTATATGTTAGGCAAAGATCACCTCGGAGTAGGTGATATGCTATGGAGTAAAGCTGGTGTTTTTTGAGACGGTCACTGTAGGGCATTTGTTTCGGGCCAGTAATCCTCTTTGTGAGGTACTTCTGTGACCTTTCCAGCTGCTACAGATGTCTTGTGAGGTACATTCCAAAAGGGGTGTTGTACTCTATAATGGGTCTAATGAGTATCGAGTAGAGAGGAACAATGACCTCATTTTTCCTGGATGAGAACCCTTTTATGATGAGGTGTGCCACGTAGAAGGACTTCCTGACTACTGTGGCGATGTGACTATCAAACGAGAGACTACTGTCCACCTGGGTCCCAAGGTCTCTTATCGCACATTCAGTATTAAGTAGATTGTTGCCTATGTGGTAGTTCATGGGTACAGAGTTTTTACCAAAGGGGATGACACTGCACTTTTTGGCATTGAGCTTGAGGCCATGGCTCTGACACCATGCATCTGTCTCAGCGAGGCCCTTCTGTAGGATGTCCACATCATTTGGGGACTTGACTATGGCTCCTAGCTTGCAGTCATCTGCGAACTTCGTTAGCAAGAGGCCTTCTGTGTTAGCCTGTTCTTCAGAGGATTAGATACCAAACAGGAAATGCCCCAGGACGGAACCCTGTGTACTCCACTTGTCACTGCTTTGAGGTCAGATTTGAAGTCTGCAACTTTTATAGTGTGGGTTCTGTCAGTGAGTCAGTTGGCAACCCATCTTGTGACGTAGGGATTTATACCTAGTTTAGTGAGTTTAGCTATAATTCCAGAATGGAGGATGGTGTCGAAAGCCTTGGCGAGGTCAAGATAGGCTGTGTGAATGACCTTACCCTGATCTACGGCTTTGGTGACTGCCTCAAAGAAGTTGATCAGGTTCAGGAGTCATGATCTGCCTTTCACAAACCCTAACTGGGTGGTATCCAGAGTTTGGAGGTTACCAATGTCTTTGTTAATGAGTTCCATGATGATACGTTCCATGGGCTTGCAGACCAGGCTCATCAGGCTAATAGGTCAATAGTTCCTGGGATCAGTGGTGGGCCCCCTTTGTGGAGTGGGATAACTGTTGCTGTGTGCCATTCAGTGAGCACAAAGCCTGATGCAAGGCTATTATTGAACATGGTGCTTAAGTGGGGAGCCAGTTCATTCTGAAGTTTGTGTAAAATGCAGCCTGGGATGTAGTCTGGTCCCATGGATGCTGTGTTTTTGGCTTTAGAGAGTGCAGCTTTAACCTGCATAGTTGTTATTACAGGGACTCTGCATTCTTCCTGTATAGATATGGGCCCTTTAGGGGTGGGGGGGTAAAGTTAGCACTGAACCTATCTGCCAGGATGTTGGCAATATCAGTTGGTTGTGTAATTTTCATGCCATTGTGCTGTAACTCAGAGCAGATCTGGGTGTTGCAATCGAGATTCTTGACATAACTATAGAATGCTTTGTGTTGTCCTTAGAATTAGTGTGATTTTGTTTTCGTAGCTAGCTTTGGAGGATCTTATTAGGGATCTCAGCTTCTTACTGAGGCTGACCAGGTAGCTCCTCCACTCATGGTATTTTACTCTCTTTTGCAACAGTTTCTTCCTTCTGTTGTACAGTTTGTTTATGGCAGGGGGACCACCAGATTGGCTTCCTTTTTTGGGGGGATAGCGTCTTGGTTCTGTTTGGGATAGCACGATCCATGCACTCGTGTAAGTGCCTATAGAGTGCATTTGTGTAGGATTCAGCAGGCGTAACTGTATTGTCCATCTGCATGGGTGTCATGAAGTTCACCACTTCTGTCTTAAGAAGCATGAAGTTGGCTTTGGAGACATTTTTTACCATGGTTTCCTTAATGGGGGGTGGAGGTGGGATGTGCATATCATGGGTGATTAGCTTATGGTCGGATCAGACCAACAAGGAGTTGACTTCAGGTATGGAACACTGGTCACTCATGTTGGTAATGACCAAGTCTAGGATATTGTTGCCCCTGGTGGGGGTGTGGATAAGTTGATCCAGAGCAATGGAGTTTATGAATTCCAGAAAGCGAGCTAAGGAGTTGGTACACAAGTAGTTTTCCCAGTTAATGGTGGGGTAGTTGAAGTTGCCCATTATTAGGGTGTTTGGTTAAACCCTAATATTTTTCAGTACATCAAGAAAAGAGGAATGATAATCCTGGGGCATGGTGAGGGATCTTTAGCAAGCTACAATTCTGATTGCAGTTTTGCCCAGAGTTAGCTGCACTTGGATAACCTCGGATACATTATGCTGAGCAACTAGCCTGGAGGTGTGGATATCCTTAATGAATATGGACACACCTCTGCCTTTGGTGTTTCGGTCCAGGATACATGACCGAAAAGTGTGGTATGAGTTATAGCCTGGTAGTGCAGGGGTGCTCTCTGGAGCCTTGAACCAGGTCTCAGTCACTGCACAGATATCGATGTTCTCCATTTTAAGGAGTGCCTCGAGTGACTGCATTTTGAGATTTAGACTTCTAGCACTGAGTACAATTACCCTCAGTTTTTGCTTGCCTGTTCCTGCTATGGTGGTGAATTTCTCATTTTAACCTTGCCTAAAAAAGGCACTATAGGGTCAGCAAGAGCCTTAGCCAGTATCCAGAATCCCAGGGGAGACAAGTGCAGGCCATCTGTGGCAAAGCATCGTGGTCTGTCCACCATGTCATCCCAAGCAGACAGATACTGGATCCCCTTAGAATAACACCAGAATCTTAGCCAATTGCTGAAGTCAATCATTTTGTCCTTGTACTGCGGTGTCAGTCTGGGTGATGGCAGAATGCTACTCAGGGCTAGGGTCATACCTGCCTGGGCTACCAGATCGGAGAGCTCTTCCATGTCTCTTTTCATGTAGTCCAGGGAGGTACGTCTCAGGTCATTCACACCAACATGGACAATAACAAAGTCATATTTGTACTTGTTGTGAAGTGACCTGAGTGTGTGGGTTATGAGGCAGATCCTGGCACCCGACAGGCAGCTGACAGTGACCTTCTCCTTGTTTAGCCTGGTGAGTGGGACATCAGTTTGCCTGACTATAGAGTCACCTATGACTAGTGTATTGGGTACATTGTTTTGCTTTATTGGCTGTGGTTGAGTGGCACACTGAGTCTGTGGGCTATGTGTCATTTGGGTTGTGTTGGGGGATGGAGATTGCTTGCATTTCTGCTTTGGAGGTCTCTGTTGCTTAGACAGATTATTATTGAGAGCCTCCATGAATGTTTTTGTGTTACTATGTGTGGATTTTGGTGGTGTAGATTCAGTGAGACTATGTGTTGAGTGTGGAGTGGTGCAAATGTTTACTTTCTCCTCATGACTGTCAAGTTCAGTCTTGGTTGGAGAGAGCTTTACCCAGTTTGGCTAGATACGTGCATCTCTCACAGGTTGTAGTGTCAGGTGGTAGGAGGAGAGGATTGTCTGTGTACATGAGGAAGTTTCTACATTGCCTTAAGATGCCCAGATTCATCAGATAGACAGGAGAGAACACTGGGAGCTGATCCTTGGACATGCCAGAATAAAAAATTATTTTCCTCTAGATAAGTGAGGAAAGTGAGTACGAGAGCTGTTTTTTTTCTCTAAGCAAGTGAGAAAAGTTAGTACAAAAACTGTTTTCCTCCAGGTAATGAGGAAGGCTGAGTGCTATAGTAATTAGTAGCTTATTTAGTGCTTAAAAGTTCTGAACAAGTGCTGAGCATGAATAAGCAAATTTAAGTGCTGAAACTAAGAATATGTATCTGCACTAGACGAGTTACAGGACAGAAACAAGTGCAAATGCAGGCTTTCAGATCAGAAAGTTGAGAGATATGGAAGAGATTGCCCAAAAGGCCAATAACTACAATTTCTGGGCCAGAACTACTCCTTATGTGGTAGACAGGTTACCTAGTGCTTACCACTCCCACTGATAAGCTAGAAGGCTTCCCTCCAATACAGAAAGGCTTGGGGGGCTCAGAAGCTTACATACCATCCTGGATACAGCAAATCTGTATCTGGAACACTAGTTACAGGAAAGGTAGGAAACAGGCTTACATTTTTTTTTCAGAAAAGTAGCTAAAACAGTAGTAAAAACAATTCACATGCAGTGCAAGCTAGCACACTTAAGTATGTAGCAATATTAGACCAAACACAGTTTAAAAATGCAAGTAAATTAAAAAGGACTAAAAACAAGTTTAGAAAGAGTTTATTAGGTAGAATGTGGTAAAAAGATGGGACTAGGGGAGTGTCCCAGATCAAATCTACAGTAGGGCGGGCAACTGCAAAAGCCACCAAATTTAACTACAAGCCAGAAATAAGGAGATTGAGTGGAACAAAACTGTTTCAACAGAGATCTAAACAACAATTAACAGTACAAACTCTAAAATCAAAAAAGATATACTCAGCTTTGTCTATTTGCAGATAGATTGGAAGGCAGTTTCTCAGAACACAGGTTCCAGCAATTAAATGCAGGCTGTTACTAACAAGTCTAATTTTATGGAAGTGATCCTTGAGTTAGATAAGACACAAGCTGTAAAAAACAGTTATACCAACTGAAGACACGGCAGAAAATAGGGGGAGGTAGGGCAAAACTGTGTACACACTTCTCCATAAATTTAGCTAGTGGTGACAAAATTGCTATAGGCCTATAGTGTGACAGTTCAGTGGAACTGCCTCCCTTATGAAGAGGCATGACATGGGAGATTTTGCATATGGTGAGGATAGTGGCTTCAGATATAGTCTCGTTAATCAGGATAGAGACAGGGTATTATATAGCATCTGCAGCCTTTTGTAAGTAGTCTGCAGGGAGGAGATCTGGAGCCAGAGTTGTGGGTCTTAGAGTAAGGTCATAATGAGTTGGGTAGGAACAGGTTGGAAGCTAAAGGATGCTTGGGTATTGGTAGGGGCTGACCTTGGATTAGAGCCATCGGGAGTGAGTTGGCTGGCCAGAGATTGGATAGTCTCCATGAAAAATGTGTTAAAGGTGTTAGCAATATCTTCAGAGGATTTTTGTTTGAGGCTGAGGGGGTGGGGGGTGGGGGGTGGTTTGGCTTGGGTGGAAGAGTTTGTTTAGTCCTGCCCAGAACTTCTGAGGTTTATTTTGATGTATTTGTTGTAAATGGCAGTAGTACTTCTGTTTATCTAAGGTGATAGATTTTTAGTGTCATTTCTTAGCTGTCTAAATGTAAGTTGATCAAGTGGGGTTTTTGTTGTTTGGTAGGTGGCCCATGTTTTGTTTCTAAGTGTGATTTTTGCTTTGGTGTCTTTAGAGATCCATGGTGCACTGTTAACTTTCAGTCTGATGATACGGTTGGGAGCATGAGAGGTGAGAACAGCAAGGATTTTGGCATTAAAGTATGAGATAGGTTCGTCTAGGGGAAGATTTTTTAGGGCTGACAAATTACATGCCTTGAGTTCATTATTAAATTTATTGAGATTAAAGTTCTGGTTGCTTCTTATGGTTCTATAGATGGACGTTGGGAGTAGTTTACCTTGAGCTTGATTATATAGGTGAGACAGTGATCACTTTGGTCATCAGGTAAAGTGCCTGATGTATACTATTGCGGAAGGTTATTGATGTGTATCCAGTCCAGGGTACTTTCTTTATTGTAGGGTTTACCTGTCCTAGTGGGGGAGGATATGGTTTGAGTAAACCCATGGAGGTTTACATGGGTTGTGGGGAATTCAAAGGAACAAGCATTCCAATCAATGTTGAAATCCCCGAGAACAATGGTTTCTTGTGGATAGTTAATGGACAACCAGTTTAAGAATTATTCTAGGGTATCTGTGTTCCTTCCCAGGGGAATGTAGACACAGACAATGTTAATGCTTTTGTTACTATTAATATGTAGTTTTGAGATAAGAATTTCAGTGTTATTGATTTGGGAGGGGGGTTGTTGGACGTCCATGGTAGCAAATAAGTTAGACTTGTAAAGTATTGCTACCCCGCCACCCTTTCTAGAGGTACGATCTAGTCTAAACATATTATAACCTGGTGGCAGAACCTCATTGTCCTTAGTGGCAGGTTTTAGCCATGTTTCTGTGAGGCATAGTATATCAGGTGTATGAACAGCTACGAGGGCATGTGGATGATAAATTTTCTTATTTATGCTCCTGATGTTTAGATGGCAGGCCATCAGGGAGTCTGGTGGTCTATTTGATGGAGCAATGTTGGTAGGGGTATTGGTATGGTGATTAGGGTTAAAAGGTGGGGTTCGGCCATAGATTTTATGGATGTTGCCATCCATTGTGAGGTTGTTTTTTAACCCAGGTATTAGTTTCCAGATTTAGAAGAGAGTTTTATGATAGTGTGCAGGTTTGGGACTAATGTAGCTAGGTCTAGTAAGGATGTACTACTGTGGGGTTGAGGAGTAGGGTACAAGGGAAAGGGTGAGGTGGGCATTTTTATTTATTACTGGTAGGGTGGAAGTTTGGAATTTAGGGTTGTGGTAGCCCAGGTGACCCTTGATTTCATAAGCTGAGTGGAGATATGGGATGAGCAACAGAGATGGTAGCAGGCTTAGGAACAGTATTTTGGGAGACAGCATTGCTAATTAACTGACACCAGAGCTGAGGAAATAGCAGGGGGAGGGGCAAGTAGTAACAGACAGAGAGTGACGCTAATTAGATTATAGGTTGTTACTGATTAGTTTAGTAGATCTACGACATCACAGTAGCTGGCCTAGCATTGTCACAGTCAGTATTGTTCAACAGACACTCCAGTACTGGTCATATGTGAGCCATTCCTTCCTGGGGTGACTCAGGGGCCTGAGCTGTGATCTATGTCACTGTAGACAGACCCAGATGCTATGGCCATAGGTGCTGATCAGCAATATATCAGTACAGCAAGTCTTGTTGAGACATATTTGTTTAACAGCCTATATCCCATTATTGCATACCCCCTACTGCATTCCATTACATGCTTACTTGTTTGACATACCTTTTTCTCGCCCAAGTATTGTCATTTGGATTCCAATTACTGTTTCTGTTTCTGTCTGTGTGTGTGTGCCTCTCTCTCTCTGTCTACCCATGTAAAGGTATAGACCTGTTTTGCATAGGCAGCAGCTTGCCTTTTATAGGTTCATAGGTTGGTACTTGGTTATCAGCCCTAGGGCCTATACAAGCCTAGCCATAACAATTCCCTGGCTATTTCTTCCCACACTATTTACTTCCCTGGACCCTTGTCTAGCAGGGCGACTGATGTGATCCCCGGGGTGAATTTCCTTTCTCCCATCCAATCGTCAAGCTTCCTTTTGAAGAGGACCAAAGAAGCACTCTGCTTGACATGTATGGGCAATCTATTCCAGAGTCTGGGGAGTCTATAGTCTAGTATAGGTAATGCTCATGAGCAGGTGATGGCCTGTGCACCAATTGGTGTCCCACACCTGCAAATTGCATGAAAACCAGCTGTGCTGTTATTCCTATAACCACTGGCATGGCAACACACTCCTATAACTGAGTACTTTGTGTGGGCATTGCCCCTTTTCATTGCCTGTGAGAAGAACATCATGGAGGTGTGTGAACAACAGCATCACAGAGGGTAGTTGGAAATATCTCTTACAATGGAACATGTGGAGACAACCCAACAAAATGGGTGAGAAGGTCCAAGACTTAGGAACAAAACGTGAGAACTGCTGTTATACATTTGGATTCATGCTAGTTTAATAGTGTTTCTGTGGACATGGACATTCTGCATAGGTCTCAGTCTGACATGACAGGGCTAGCTGCAGAATGGCCATAGGTTTGACTCTTATGTTTGGTATGTTCCTCTGACAGTTGTTGTCCTTGGCAAATCATCAGGATACCCTGGGTATTGCAGTCAGTAAATGCTAACTTCCATTTGTGCTTCTCACATCATATCCCTCAGTTAAGATATGTTACAACAAACCCTGTAACATTAGCAACTTTCTCAGTTTAAAACAGCAATATTTCAGTTATGCCCCTGTCTTTAGGCCTCTGTCCTCCAATTATGTCTGGCCCTGTCCAGATGTCGCGCAGTAAGAGTTTGATAGGTATGGTATATCATTAGTTAGTGCCTTCCTTCCTGATATCATCCCAGTGATGTAGCAGAATGCCAGACATGTTATGAGGAAGGGGACATATATATATGAGGACAGAGCCTGAACATTCTATGATAATCTGTACAGTTTAGGGGTCTGTGTATGTGTATCAATTGTTAACAGACTGTCAGGGTTGTGTAGTAGTGTAGTGTATAAATGTTTGTTGCGCTGTGTAGGGAGTGAGATACATGTTAGTGTCATGGCTCCTTTCCTATCTGACTGTGCATTGCATGTTGCTCCAGTTTCTGGTGGCCTATCGGCTGTATAGGTTAGATTGAGACATGTCCAGTACCAGTGCAGGAGTCAGACAACACTGTGACTTGGGACAGTATATGTAGGGGTACTGTGTGAGTGTCAAACATGATATTTATGTTCACACCATCATTATACTCTACTGTTCATTTGGGTTACACGTATGTCACTGTGACTGTGGTGAAATCGGTTGTGGGTATGCAGGTTCACACTGGTGAGTATTTTTCACTACTGTTACATCCCTGTAGTGCCTGATAGTTTTGTAAATGCATGTGTAAATAGCCGACTTGGGGTAGTGTTGTGTCAGTTTGGCTGTAGTTTGGACGGTGCTTGGTGACATGCTAAGCAGCTCAGTGTACTTTCCCTAATGTCATGTTATGTCCAGATATTCATAGGATGTCCAGTTGTCTGGCTCATATGTTTGTTGTAGTCCCCATAAGTGTTGTGTATGTCTAACAAATCAGTGGGATGATGTAAGGATTTCAGGCACTAACTACTGAAAAGCAATTGAGTCTTGGAGTTGTGCTATTTCGGTCAATATATGTTAGAACAGACGGTGTTACTGTAGCAACTGTCTCAGCTTATCTAGTCAAGTATGTAAGATATGTCCCTATTTTCATGGCTTTCTCCCCTCACTTTGTCAGGCTTGGTCCAGATCCGTTGCACTAAGGAGTTCTTCACATACCTCTCAACTGGCCAGTTTGTTGCGGATATATTGCTCATATTTTGTCTCTGTTCCACAATTTATTTTAAATTCTCTGGTAAGTCGCTGTGATGATCTGAGGATGTCTGTCGGTAAATGATGACATAATTTCAGTTCCAGACCTCATATCCTTCAGATTGTTTATACTGAAACAGACCCTGTTACTCGAGCAACTTTCTACATTTCTAAGAGCAATATTTGAAATATGTCCATAGTTGTGGCCCATTGTCCCCCCGTTTTACAGCCATTGCCCAGATTACTTGCAGTAACAGGTTGAGAGGTATGGTTCTGAGATATGAGTGCACTACATGTTATGAGCATATATATATATATATATATATATATATATATATATATATATATATATAAATGTATAAATGTATCTATATATATATATATATATATATATATATATATATATATATATATATATATATATATGTATACGTATATGTATGTGTACGTGCAGATCAGTTCAGTGCTAACTTTACCCCGCCTCTCACCCCCTAAAGGGCCCATATCTATACAGGAAGAATGCAGCATCCCTGTAATCACAACTATGCAGGTAAAAGCTGCACTCTCTAAAGCCAAAAACACAGCATCCATGGGACCGGACAACATCCCAGGCTGCGTTTTACATGAACTTCAGAATGAACTGACTCCCCACTTAAGCACCATGTTCAATAATAGCCTTTCATCAGGCTTTGTGCCCACTGAATGGTGCACAACAACAGTTATCCCACTTCACAAAGGGGAAGCCACCACTGATCCCGAGAACTATCAACCTATTAGTCTGACGAGCCTGGTTTGCAAGGCCATGGAACGTATCATCATGGAACTCATAAACAAAGACATTGGAAACCTCCAAACTCTGGATCCCACCCAGTTTACATTTTTGAAAGGCAGATCATGCCTCCTGAACCTGATTGACTTCTTTGAGGCAGTCACCAAAGCTGTGGATGAGGGTAAGGTGGTTTACACAGCCTATCTTGACCTCACCAAGGCTTTCAACACCATCCCCCATTCTGGAATTATAGTTAAACTCACTAAACTAGGTATAAATCCCTACGTCACAAGGTGGGGTGCCAGCTGGCTCACTGACAGAACCCACAATGTAAAAGTTGCAGACTGCAAATCTGACCTCAAGTCAGTGACAAGTGGAGTGCCACAGGGATCCGTCCTGAGACCTCTCCTGTTTAGTATCAACTTCTCTGAAGTACAGGCTAACACAGAAGGCCTCTGGCTGACAACGTTTGCAGATAACTGAAAACTAGGCACCATAGTCAAGTCCCCGAATGATGTGGACATCCTACAGAAGGGCCTCACTGAGACAGATGCCTGGTGTCAGAGCCATGGCCTCAAGCTCAATGCCAAAAAGTGTATTGTCATCCCCTTTGGAAAAAACTCTGCACCCATGAACTACCACATAGGCAGCAATTTACTTAACACCAAATGGGTGATAAGAGACCTTGGGACCCAGGTGGGCAGTAGTCTCTCCTTTGATAGTCACATCGCCACAGTAGTCAGGAAGTCCCTCTACATGGCACACCTCATCATAAAAGGGTTCTCATCCAGGAAAAAAAGAGGTCATTGTTCCCCTCTACTCGTCACTCATTAGACCCATTATAGAGTACAACACCCCTTTTGGAATGTACCTCACAAGACATCTGTAGCAGCTGGAAAGGCCACAGAAGTACCTCACAAAGAGGAATACTGGCCTCAAACAAATGCCCTGCACTGACTGCCTCAAAAAACTCCAGCTTTACTCTGTAGCATATCGCTTACTCCGAGGTGATCTCTGCCTAACACATAAAGCTATGTCAAACCCAGAGCTGTTGGACATGCTACACCTAAAGAAATCTCAATCCATCCAAGCTACACACTCTAGGGACCTAAACCTTGTCCACCACAATAAACAGGACAAGCTGAAGGGATAAATTCCTGTCCCAGAGACTTCTTATACTCTGGAACAAGCTACCCATCTATGTCAAGCAAAGTTCTTCGTTAGCACTCTTCAAGAAAAATCTTGATGAGTGAGTGAGAAATAGGAAATACACCCCAGGGACCACTTCTGTGTCTCTGCTGGACAGTGGCACAGGAAAATAACTTTCATGGGTGGTGTAAGCTATGGTACCTTGCTGGCTAGGCTTACGTAGGCCCATGGGCCGATAGCCTAGTACCTACCTTTGAACCTATGAACCTATGAACCTATATGTATATATACAAAACCTAAGTGATCCACAGAGCTTTTTCCCTACTGTTAAATGACTCTACTGCATGATATGTTTGAAAAAGCATCAGGAATTCCTACACATCAAATGGTGTAGTGGTACATTACTCTGACACTAGTGTATAGGGTCCTGGGTTTGAGACTTATCAGGACTGATTATTTTGTTGCTAGGCTTTAAGTGACTTTAAATGGGTTTGCATGGGTTTGTGTGACATTAAGCAATGCCATCATATGGTTAACTGTACAGATGCTTAATCTGTTTTGGCTTCACTTAGCTTTGCGCAAACTCGCTTACTCCCGCTTACTCCCACTTACACCCATGCTAATTCCATTAAAAAAAAAGAAAAAGGTGGTATAGGAAAGTGTTGAAGAAGGGGCACGCAGAGGGGAAAACAATATGAAAGGTAACTAGGGATGTGCGAGACAGGTGTAGGGAAGGTCCATAGCTGTCCATTTCCTATACAGCAACATCTGTGCATTTGTATGGAATATGGAGGTGAATTTGGACACTCAAACCCCAGCGAGAGGGATGAGGACAACAGACATGTTGTCAAGCCAGTTTGACCAGATTACATGTGTCCAGTGGATACCTGTGCAAAATGGTCAGCTATGTATGTGGCAATAGTATTTTTGGGGACAGATTCCTTTTTTTCTTCATTGAGGTGAGAGTGGGATGTTGGGGAAGGATTGTAGGTAAGTCTGTGGAGGTAGTTTGGGTAGAGAGACAGACAAGACAGGACAGCTGACAGGGGCAGTGTATGACACATATGGGGGTAAACACCGTGGACTGGGAGGGTGCTTGGGAATCAGAGGCCCATGAACCCCTAGATAGATATGGTGGGACTGACATCCCTACCTGCAGGCAGTCACAACTGCACTTTCACAGCCCCAATGGGGCTATTGTACTGTACCTCAGATACATATATCTCAAACAGTAGAGGCCCCCAGACTGCTAGACCCCCAGTCCGATCCTTGGGGTACATCGTTGTGGATGAATCTGCTATTAGAGGTGGGTTCTACTAATTTGACTGAGTGGGTACTATCATTGGGCTTGTTAGCTACCCATCTAGTAACTTACAGTTTGGTTCCAAGCTGTGTAGGCTTATGTATCCTGTCCACCTAGGGACTAGTGTGAGACAATTGGGCTAGGTGAAGGTAGTCATTGTTCATCATCTTCCCCTTGTCCCTGTGTTCGTTGACCACTGCTGGAAGGTCAATCAGGTTTTACAGGCCTGTTCTCCTTTTGATAATACCATGGTGTGTGGGCCCAGCCATTTTAATGTTGCTGATGTCCCTGTTCATAATGTCTTTAATATTGTATCCTATGCCCTTGCAGAGCGGCTAGTTAGGCTGATGTGCATCATATTGGCTGGGTCAGTGGATTGCTACACCTTTCTGTATAGAGATGACATTGGCTGTCCTCTGTGCAGAAGGGATGACACTGGTGCTAAGGCTGTGGTTGACTACAGTGCGGAATGGATCTGACAGCCCATGCCTGTGTTCATGTGGGATGCAGCCAGAGATGGTATCATGACTATGGAGACCTATGTGTGTTGCCTTTGAGAGGGCATTATGGACCTGCTTCCTGATGATGAGGGGAGGGTGCAGGTGCTCTACATGCATCATATTGGCTGGGTCAGTGGATTGCTCCACCTTTGTGTATAGGGATGACATTGGCTGTCCTCTGTGCAGGAGGGATGACACTGGTGCTCAGGCTGTGGTTGACTACAGTGTGGAATGGATCTGACAGCCCATGCCTGTGTTCATGTGGGATGTAGCCAGAGATGGTATCATGACTATGGAGACCCATGTGTGTTGCCTTTGAGAGGGCATTATGGACCTCCTTCCTGATGATAAGGGGAGGGTGCAGGTGCTCTACATGCACATGTGTATCACTGGGGAGACAGGGGGTGGTGTTTACACTTCACCTGTCTGCAGCTGGTTGCCTATATCTATGCCATATGTGCATGTGGTGTTATTAACCATCACTACAGAGCAGATTACTGTGTTCCATCTGGAATTGTAGACACATGTGTGGAAGGCCTAGTGATTTTCCTTGGTGGATATATCCAATTTGCACTCAATTACAGCCTGAGGGTACATCACCTGTGTCATTATTTGATTGTACAGACCAAGGTGACATTGCTTCCGATGAGCAATTTGTTTTTACTTGGCCCATCCAGCAATTGTTTCCCCTTATTATGGTATTTCTGTATTGCTGTCGTCTACCACAGGCATTTACCCTACCTTGAGGGAGGTACTGCTGAGTCCATACAGATATGTGGGTGCCCACATAGTATTGAGATGTGGGCTGGGACACTGCTGCCAGTTCCAGCAAATGGGACATTGGCTGTACAGCTGCATCTACCTACTCTGAGGGGATTTATAGTAATTTCTGTAGAATTCATTCTGTTTGACGCTGTAAAGGTGGGTGGTGAGCAGTGGAGATGGTGACCTGAACAGTGATGGCTATGTGGTCATGTTCAGGTGGCATAGGTGAGGCACACTATGGTTGGGTATTTGAAGTCACCCAGGAGCAGGGTAGATGATTGAACCTTGACAAATTCCAGCAGGTCCCAATAGGTGTGGTGGGTGTCCATAGTCATGGTTGGAGGCCTGTAGCTAGCTATGATTTGAGTAGGTGTTTTGCCAACTGTTAACTGCACTCAGGATATCACCCATGTGACATACTGTTTGGCCGGCCTGCAGATCTGTATATGTATGCTAATGTTTAACACTCCACCTCCTGTGCTTTTATGGACCTCCATTTGTGGTCTGAATGTCTGATGGGATGAGTGACCTGGCAAGGTTGGTGTGCTCTCCACAGCTAGAAAGCAGGTGTCAGTGACTGCACAAATGTCAGCATCCTACAGGAGAATGGACACTTGCATTGACATGGGTGTCATGGTAAGCCACCTAGCTCCTGTTAGAGCAAGATATCTGCACAAAGGCACACATCAATGGTGGGTAAAAGCCAGTAGTGGCACTTTCCGAATCGAGCTGGAACACACTTATTCGCCGGCAAAGATGGTGTCACATTCACATGTATACTCTTTGGAATATGACATCTGACAATGAAATGTATGCTAATTTGTTATGACTTCAATTTTTAATGGGTTGCCAGTGATGTGCCAGACAATACACAACTGTCTGAGGCATTGACTACAAATATGAGGCAGACATGTGGTCAGGGTGGTTGGGAATCAGAAGCCCATGACCCTCAAATGGATACAGTGGGACTGAGATCCCCACCCATGGGCAGTCACCACTGATCCTTCACGACCCTGAAGGGTGCTGTGCTGGGGGCTGGACAGGAGGTGTGGCCTGCCCTCAAGGTGCATCAGGCGGCCTTCAAACTGGCACAGCGGCCCATCCAACTCGGATCAGATGGCACTGTGCACCAAACCCAGGAACTGAATGCAGGTGACACGCCCTTACTTGAGCACTTCCCAGGGGGGGATGGGCCCCGTCTCCTGAAGCAATTCCACCCAAAGGTGGTGCAGGACCATCATTTGAAGAAGTCCTGGGTTGGATCCCAAATGTGCTGGGACCTGGTGCCACAGACAGATGAGGTGGGACAGGTGGATCCACCAGGATCTGCCCTCCCAAGCATGCTATGGTGTTGAGATTTTAAAAAAATATGTTTGTTACTCATGACAACACATTTCCAGATTAGTTATAACAGCATGCATAGGTGATCCAGTTATCACCATAAACAGATTTGGAACAGTTGCATAGCAAAACAAACACATGCATAAATGAAACAACAGTATGCATCATAAAAGCATGCCAGTAACATTGATGGCAACTGGCCACCAACAATGGTATATGAAAAAGGTATATTAACATGCAACCAATCAAATATATGTACAATAATAGAACACAAGTCCCAACATTAGGTTTAGAGTAAAACATACCCATAGTATATGAATTATTGTATTTATCCAGATTTGGGGGGGGGGGATTCCATTGACAACTGTTTATGCTTCTATTTTCCACAACAGCACTGCCCAATACTCTATGGCTCTGACCTCACTTTATATCTGCCTATGGCCCATAGCTTCTGCAGAAACCTATTAAACTGTCAGCCTGGAATGGTATGGGGCAAATTGTGACAAATCTCGGTACATGACTAGAGGGGACTCGTACATATTAGGGTACCCTGAACTGCTGTTATGTGAGTGTGCTACTGGCATACTTCAACAGGTTTCCTATCTGCATCCAGGGTTATTGGCACCAGTGACCACTAGCCATGACAGTGTGACACTTGAGAGACATGTATCAGGAAGAGTACATGTTGTATGTACCTATCCTGCTGTCATTTGCAGGCCTGTAGTGGGACAGTTGAACCATACCTCTCAACTATACCGAATTCCTCAGTAAATACCAGTTTTGAGGGCAAAATATTGGGGTGCCACAAATTCCCGCTTGGCCCCTTTAATTTCCGATTTCCTGTTTTTTTTTTTTTTCGTTTTGACATCATCACGTGCAGGGCATCACAATGACATCGGCTTCTGCAGACCGGTCTGTGTGTGCACAAGTATTGGATTACTGTGTGAGCTTTACTTATGTAACATGCAGTTGCTTTTATTTTTGTGATAACTGTGTAATGGCTGTTGCTTTTATTTATGCGATTACAACTGTGTACTAACTGCAAAGAAACCTGTGCTTTTTACATTAACTGCTACAGAAAAACTTGTGCTTTCTTTTTACTGTGTGTTGCAGGCAGGTTACATTTATTTAAATTACTGTATGAGGCACTGTGATTTTTATTTATTTAACAGCTGAATGAGCTTTACGTATTTAATGGCTGCAGGCAGGAGAATGAGCTTTACATATTAAACAAACAGCAGCATTAAATTACTGTGTATGAGCTTTACTTATTTAACAGCTGCTTTTATTTATACTGTGTAAAGGCTGCAGAGAAACTTGTGCTTTGTTTTATGTACAGCTGCAGAGAAACTTGTGCTTTATTTTGTGTTTAGCTGCAGAGAAACGTGTGTGTGTGTGTGTGTGTGTGTGTGTGTGTGTGTGTGTGTGTGTGTGTGTGTGTGTGTGTGTGTGTAAATGTCCAAGTTAGTTATAACTGGACTGTTTGGCTCATACTATTGGTCTGTTAGTCTTAAAATTTGTGGTTTTCTGACAAATCAGTGAGAACTGAATTCACTAAATAATGATAGCCATTTAAGTTTCAGTCTTCCTATCTTTCAGGAAATGCATGGTAACAAAACATATTATTCTAGCAACATTTCTAAATTATACAAGCGATGTTTAAAATATGCCCCGGGTTTTGGGTTTTTGCACCCCCCCCCCATAAACTTTGGCTTTTTCTGGATTTCTTGTACTGCATAGTTCTACAGGGGGAGAGAAGTTTAGTGCTGCTTATGCCAACTCATTTTGTGTTGTTAGTCATGCAACAGGTAGAGTACTTGCTATTTGATATAGAAGGCTGTGAGTTCTATTCCCACAGTATGTAGATGGATTGCTGATACCATTCTATATTGTACTTTTAAAGGGGTGGCTGCTGCAGTCCTCAGAATGTCCTCTTTGGTGGAGATACCTAATAAATATGAACCTGTTATCAGTTTGCCATCCATTCCCTATTGGCAATATTACTAGCTTATAATTCTTTTTTATGTAACATAGACCATTTATTCCTCAAGGGCAATGGGCACTTTATTTGTAGATGAAATAATGAAATATTAAGTTGTTTGCTAGCAGCAACCTCTTCATTAGTTACAGACCTCTTTAATGTGGAGTTATTTAGATGACTTTTACTTTTGCAGAGATTGTGCATATTTACTGATACTGGTGGACTGTAGAAGTTTGAGTAGACTTTTATGATGGAAATGTTCTGAAGTGGGCAGTTTTGTCATTATTGATTCATGCATTTTGTTTCATTCCTTAATGGAAAAATGTTCATAACAGTAAATTTAAAACAAGCTCTAATGAGTGTGCTGTATTATACAAGAAATATAGTTTAATACAGTCAGGAAGGTGTATCAAAGGACACATGTATGCTTTTGTGTGCAAGAGGCCTGTGATTTGAAAACAGCCCAAAGGTAATCTTTATCCACCACTGGACAGATGCATTTTCATTGGATGTGGGTTTCAATGCTGTTAAAATGAATATGAATTTCAAGAGAAGAGAAGGTTTAATGCTAAGTCTGTTTTCATTGTCAACTCTATTGCTTTGTTTAGCAGATGTCTTAGTGTTTGTGCTATAAAATGTAAAATAAAATCCAAATAATAATTGTAGAAGTAAAGCAGTATGCACATTACAGTGTTTATCGTAAATGGGGAGAAATAGCCAAGTAATGGGATATTGGAATGGCTGCAGAGGGATTCTGGGGCCATATTTTGATTGTCTGTCCTTCAGATTGCACTTGAAATGTGGTGTCCCACAATTCCATTGGAGTGGGCGGTGTTACATAATTATGTATGCAAATGTTATGTTAATCAGCGCACCAATTTGTACCTATTTTTCATGGGCCTTTGTCCAGATGTTTGATGTTTCAAGGTTGAGAGGTATGAGTTGAACAGTTGTACACAGTTTATTAGTATACCCTTCATACAGCTACTACCAACATTTCCTTACCTGTACAAAATGTGGAGAAAATATCTGTTAACACTACCTGACTGTTTTTACATTTATTCCTGATTCCTTGCGTGTAGATATGCACACATCTTAGTACCATGCCCCGGATTCAAACCATGTCTGTGTGTGCAAAATTAACAACTAAGCTATTTCTCATCACACTGAGCTACTGTTGAACTGCTGTTTCTTCCTTCACTGGTTTCTACCTAATAGTCTCTTGTTTAGATAGTCTGAACTTGTAATCCTGTGATTCATTCATGACAGATAGCTATTGTACTGTGCATTAATCCTTTGGATTACTACACTCTGGAAAGCAAAGGTTAACACAAGGCAATGTTGGATGGAACACAGTTTGAAACTTTACACATTACTGTTCAGGGTTCAGACCTTAGTGCATTATATATTTCACATTTCGGTTATATCTTATTTTACAGCTCCACCATCTACAGTTTTTCTTACAGCTGGTTCACAGAAAAAGCTCAGTTAATGTATGCTGTCATGGCCTCACTTGCTGTGAAGAAACTGTATACATTATATATGTCTACAACATACCAGAATAAACATAACAGTTTTTTTGTAGGGAGTTTTGTTGCACAGTGATATTAGTCAGTCAAACTTTTTTATTTATTCACTTCATACAGTAACAGTATACCTAATAGCAGTAAGCAATGTACTCCTTCCTTACAGCCATGACCCTGGACTCCTGCATGCTCTAGTGCTGCATCCGAAAGAGCTCTCCCTATCCAACACCAGACATGTTCCTGCAGAGATCAAACTAAACAGGTTATGGATGTATTCCCAACTGCATGGCTTAAATAAGGCCATATTCTTGCCTTTTGCCTTTCATTGGACCATTTCAAAAATGCCGAACACAGCTTAGCAACGCACAAACCCACCAAGATAGGTTAAACAGTGCTTAAAGGGGTAATTACTGAGCACTGCTTAACAGTGCACACATCTGCTTAGCTGAGCTACCTGCTGCTTAGCAATGACGTCTAAGCAATGCTTAAACCTGGTAAGCATTGCTGGACATTGCTGACTATTTCTCACTTTTCATTTAAAAAAAATATCAGGATAATGGCTTCCTTTAGTAGGTGTATATGAGTTACTTTACATGACATCTCTCTGTGTGCTTTCATTACATTAGCAAGGGGTGTGACTATACTGTATGGGACACTTGAATAACATTGGTGATTTCACATGTTATATGTACTCACACTTCCATTTTACACCAGCTACACTACTTTGGTTGACAATAGCCAGTTACTAAATAATTTAAGTTTAAAAAACATTCTTATTTATTTTATTTATTTATTTAACATTTATTTAACATTTGTTGACCGGGAAAGTCTGACTAGATTCCACAGATCCTGTTTTCAGTGGAGGCCCGGGGAGAAATGCTCCAGAAACATGTCTTTAGACTTTTAACTTAAATAAATAAATAAATAATAGTCACTTTTAGATTTTTAACACTGCTTTTGGATATAAAGATAACTTGGCTGTCTTGGTACTTAAACCATGAATGACTGCATGTAAAGCCAGGATTCTACCCACTACACTATCGCAGTTTAGGAATTTCAGCTGTATATTTCTATTATCTCCTATGAGATGTTTAAGCAATGCTAAACAGAGAGCCATAACATACACACATGCTTAGCTATGCTTAAACATTGCTTAGCATCTAAAAAAGATTTGTTATATTATTATTATATTATTATGTTATATAGTGAGTATTGTTGTTTTCTGACAAGTCACTGAGGACTGCAGTCAGGAAAATAATGGCATACATTTGACTTTCAGTCTTCTACCATTCAGAAATTCATGCTAATGCATGACCTGTTTTCTATCAACTTTATAAGTTTTTATGGGCAAAATGTATGGAATGTTCATATTTTTAAGGCTTTGTCCCCCATTATTTGTGCCTTTCTCCACATGGACTGCTGTCAGGTAATAATGGCATACATTTGTCTTTCAGACTTCTATCCTTCGGAAATTTATGCTAATGCATGACCTGTTTTCTATCAACTTTCTAAGTTTGTGAAGGCAATATTTAAGAAGTGTCTCTTTTTTGACCCCCCCATTATTTGTGCCTTTGTCTAGATTTCCTGCTATACCAGGTTGCAAGGTGTCATACGGCATATTTACTATGCAGGGGGTGTGTCACAGAACCTGTCACACAACCTCTGCATTGCTTTCCTGCTCCCGTATGTATTTCAGTGTCCATGGACACTGAAATACATTTATTTTATTTCAGTGTCCATGGACACTGAAATACTGGCATCATATTAGAGAAATTCTCTAATATTATGCCACATCAGGTTTAAAAAGTGCCATACGGCACTTTCTGAGTGCAGGGGGCATTTTCATAGTCTGTACAGTACTTAAACATGCCCCATGCACTCATTCATGTTTTGTGTCCATTTAGCCTTAACAGCAACATGCCTTCATGAAGATGCAAGGCACGCTGATGTTAATGCTAATGTTACACGCAAGGGCGCCCGCAGGCAGGTGCAAGGGGGTGCACTTGCACCCCCCTGGAATCGGCTACGGCTAGATAATTAAACAAAAAAGTTTTTAGGAGTCCAGTCGCAGGCGTGCTGACATCATCGTTGTCAGTTTAAGGTTTGTGAGTGGGAACTCACACAGGCGGGACCTAGCAAGCGGCAACACTTTCAGGAAGAGAGAAGATGGGAGCGGGACCGGACACTTAGCAGAAACGAACGGAAGATGGGGCACTTTCAGGTAGTGTGTGTGTGTGTGTAAAATGCCCCAGGTGTACATGGTGGTGGGTAGTGAATAAGGCTTGAACCCTGTACCTTGGGCCCAAGTGGCAAGACCCTGAATTCCCTACCCACCACCATTTGTGAAAATGTTGCAGGATTTTCCCTCATACTTTTTCTGTTTTTCTGTTCCTCATAAAATCTGTGGTTTCTGCATTTGTGTCCTTGTTGCCTGACAGCTACATGTTCTCTGGTTTTATTCTTGGCTGTCTGGAGTGTTTCTCCCTGGGCCTCTGCTAAAACTTAGCTTTTTTTTTTTTTTTTTTTTTCAAAGTCAGACTTTCCTGGTTAACAAAAGTTAAAAAAAATGGACACTTGTCAGACTTCATATTCTTCAGAAAGTGTATGTTAACAAAAGCTTTTATTCTAGCAATTTTCTAAGTGTACAAGATGGATATTTGAAATGTATCCCTGTGTTTGGGACTGTATCCCCCCCCCCCCCATTATTGGCTTCGTCCAGGTTTTGTGCTAGGGTTGAGAGTTATGGTAAGAACTGAATTCACTGAATATGTTTGAGGGCTGTATTCACCCAGTATTGGCTTTGTTCAGGTATTTATTGGCTTCATCCAGGTTTTTGCTAATGTTGAGAGCTATGGTAAGAACTGATTTCACTGAATATGTTTGGCGGCTATATTCTCCCATTACTGGCTTTGTCCGGGTGTTATTTGCTAAGAGGTTGAGAGCTATGGTGAGAACTGAATTCACTGAATGTTTGGTGGTTGTAGTAGTCACCCATTATTGGCTTTGTTCAGGTCTTTTGTGCTAAGAGGCTGACAGCTGTGCTATGGTGAGAACTGAATTCACTAAATGGTAGCTATTTAAGTTTCAGTCTTCCTCTTTCACAAAACAGTTTATTTGGCGTAGTGGTATGTTGCTCTGACTGTTTTGCACGGGTCCCCTGGGTTCAAGACGTGGCAGTGAAATGTATGGTGGTAACGCAGCATTTTATTCTAGCAACTTTCAAACATTATACAAGCAATGTTTAAAATGTGTCCCTAGTTTTTGGCCTTTTGTCCCCCCCCAATAAATTTTGGCTTTTTCCAGATTTCTTGTGCTGAAAAGTTCAGAGATACAGCTGGGTGTCGGAGTAGATTTTACAAGGAGCTGAGAGCTGCAGGGGAGCAAAAGTTTAGTGCTGCTTGTGTTTAGTCTGCTTGCATTGTTAATAGCACAACAGATAGTGTACTTGCTTTAGATGCTGAAGGCTGTGGGTTCTACTCCCACAGTAAGTAAATGCATTGCTGATGCTGTATTGTGTTGTAAAGGGGGTGGATGCTGCAGTCTTTTTGGCAAAGATACCTAGTAACTATGAACCTGTTAACAGTTTGCTATCCATTCCCTATTGCGGTATTACTAGCTTTTCATTTTTTTATTGCATGCAACAAAAGCAATTTATTCTTCAAGAGTAACGGGCACTTTATTTGTAGATTAAACAATGACATATAAAGTGTTTGCTAGCAGCAACCTCTTTATTAGTTACAAATTTTTTCAATGTGGAGTTTACTACTTCAGAGATTGTGTATATTTTTTACTGATACTGGTGGACTTGAGTAGACTTTTATGATGGAAATGTTCTGAATTGGGCAGTTTTGTCATTAGTGGATGCTTTTGTTTCATTGTTTACTGGAAAAATGTTCAAAACAATAAATTTAAAATGCCCTCTAACAACTGTACTGTATTGTACAAGGAATATAATGTAATACAGTCAGGAAGGTGTATCGAAGAGCATGTGTATGTTATATTCGAGGGGCCTATGATTTTGTAGACAGCCCAGAGTTAATATTTGCCATTGGCAAAATGTATTTTCTCTGAAAGTGGGTTTCAGTGCTGTTTCAATGCATGCGAGTTTCAAGAGCAGAGAAGTTTTAATGTTGGTCTATTTTCATTGTGAGACTGCATTGCTTTAACAGATATGTATTAGGGTTTGTGCTGTAAAATGCAAAATAAAACTTTCAAATGAAATCCTAAATCATCGCAGAAGTGAAGCAGTATGCACATTAGTGTTTATGATAAATGGGACATTGGAATGGCTGCAGGCGGAGGCTCCATTTGACCATGATTTTGTGAGGGGGGGGTAGCAAGCTCAGACAGCCCCGGTTGAACTATACCTCTCAGTTGTCCATATCTTTGCAGAATGAATAGATATTTGCTGCTTATTTTGGTTTGTTCTCAAATTTGTGATTTTCTAGCAAATCATTTAGGAATGAAGCCATTAAATGACAGACATTGAGTTTCAGATGTCATAACCTTCAGAAAAATGCATGCTAATGCAAGACTGTCTTTACGCTTATACAAGAGCAATTTTAGTAGTGTTTGTATGTTCCCCAATATATTTGGCCTTGTTCAGATTTCCTGCATTAAGAGGTTGAGAGGTACGTGCAAATCACTTTGTAGATTAGGAATATCCAAACATCTCAATTGTCCCCAATTCTGGCTCAAAATGTTGCTCTCCCTAATAATCCCTCCTCCAAAATGGCAATTTTGGAAGAAAATGTGGAGGGTTTACAATTATATATAACTGTAATGATCACTTATAGATTACCTTTATTTCAGAAATGCATGTGGATGCTCTTATTTTGTTAGCTGCTTCAAGTTAACTGTTAATATTAAAAGGTGTCCCTTTTTGACAGGTATTTTGCATCACATTTTGGTCCGTTTTTCATAAAATTGTGTTTTTCTGGCAAATTAGTGGCAAGTCATTAAAGATTGAAGTTAGAAAATAATGGCAGACATTTGAGTTTCAGATTTCATACCCTTCAGAAAACTTGTACTAATGCAAGATCTACCTGTTCTATTTAAGTTATAATAGCAATATTTAAAAATTGGCCTTATTTTTGGGCTTGTCACACTTCTAGTTCTATGTATGGCTTTGTCCAGATTTCTTGCTCTGAAGTTGAGAGGTATGAGTGTCAGAGCCATCACTGTCAGCCAGAGACATTTCAAATTGTGACATACTTATTGCCAGAGACATTTCAAATTGTGACATACTTATTGCACCCCACTCTCCCCATTGTAGTGGCTCTGGATGTGTCCATGGAAGGCAAGGAGCAGTTATGCAGTGTAAATGTGCAGAGTATTCCCCCATCCAAAGTAGATCACAAATACGACCGTGGCTTTTCATCTGTCCTTGATTTTGCAAAATGTTCTGGTTTTCTATCAGATTTTTGTACTGTTGATTTATGCTTCTTATTCTGGAACTGTATGCTGTCAGTGCCCTGTTGCTCTGTTTAAGTAGCCATGGTTTAATGAACATCAGGTAAGCTTGTCGGAGATTGTAAGATGCAAGTAAGCTTTAGTAAGCTTGTCGGATATTGTAAGATGCAAGTAAGCTTTAGTAAGTATATTGTTAAAGAATTACCAGCATTGAAAGCCTTTTCGTTGTTGCCATGCAGAGAATATTTACATGACTAGATAATGTATAAGCCTTGGGTATTGAAATGCATATGACAGTTTTATTTATTTTATTTGCAGTTGGTTTGCCAGGATAGTCCATTGGGCCAAATGAACCCGTTTTCAATGGAGTCCTGGGGAGAAAAGCTCCAAAACTAAGTAGGTTATTAATAGATATACAAATTATACAATTACACAGAAGTTAATCATACAAGAAATAACAATTTGAAAATAATACAACTAGAGCGAGTACAATCTAGTGATGAAATTAATAGGTAATACAGACTAAAGGGAAATTTAGCACAAAAGCACTGAGAAATAACATATTTGGAAGCATTTCATGACAATATTGAGGAATAATAACATATTAGGAAGCAATGCACAAAAGTACTGAGAAGCAATAACGTATTAGGGAAGCAATACTTGGGAAGTGTGGCCTAGTATATTCTTTCTGATTATTCTAGGAATAATAATATGTATGAGTTAGGGTGGGTAATTAGGAAAGTTGCAGGAGGAAACAGAGGAAGAAAGAAGATGGAGTTTGCAAGTGTTATGTGGTGTGGGAGCAAGAGCATTCCCACTGGGATACTAGATGTGAGTGAAGAGATCTTTTAAATATAAAATGGTTGGGGTGGTGCGAATGGAAGGTGGTAGGGAGTTCCAAAGGCATGCAAGGAGAAGATTTTTGCCTGGGGACTAGTTGGTTTATATACTTCTAATAGATTTTGATTGTTGGATCTTGATACTCTTGCAGGAAGGTGCATTTTAAAGGCTGATGAAAGGGAGGGACAAAGGGAGGGGTTGAAAATGAGCTTATGTGCAAGATTTAGTTGAGTATATGTGAGATAACTGGGTAGCTCTAGCCATTTTAGTTTTTGGAGAGAGGAACAGTGGTGGGTGGAGGACTTGTGGTTGGTAGCGAACTTGGCAATTTTGTTGTAGCAAGAGGAAAGTTGTGTTGGAGGTCTGTAGATTAGTTAGGAGTGGAGCTCCATAGAGAAGGGAGAGGATAAGAAATGAGGTAGAGGGTGATTTTGGTAGCAGGTGTAAGGTAATGATTTTGTCGGTAAAGCATACCAGGCTTTTCTTGATATTTAACTGTAGGTGGGAGTTGAATTTGAGCTGGTATCAATTTGGACCCCAAGTAACTTGGTCTCTGACACCAGTTCCAGGAGTAGATTATTTTGTCTAGAGATGTGGAATGTGTTTATATTGAAAGAAGTTGCCTTGGAGGGGATGAATAACATTAATTTGGTTTTAGAGGCATTGAGTGCTAGGTGATTCCTTTTCATCCATTGCTCAGTTGTTGTAAAAGCATCTTGAGTCAGTTTTAGGAGTGAGGGGATAGAGGTGGCAGTGCAGATAATAGCAGAATCATCGGCATATTGGATGATGTCTGAGAATGGGATAGAGTTGCGGAAATCATTTATAAATATATTTAAGAGAAGGGGACTCTGTATAGAGCCCTGGGGTACCCCAGTAGGAGTATTTAGAAATGAGGAGGTGGCCTTTTCCATTTGACTGCTTGAGATCTGTTAGATAAGTAGCTGGAGAACCAGTTCAAGGAGGAGGGAGATGGGTAAAGTTTAGTTAGTAGCAGGCTGTGAGAGTGTGTCAAAGGCCTTAGAGAGGTCGAGTAGTAGGGTAGAAACAATTTGGCCAGAGTCGGGCTTTATTTACAGTTTAAAGGAAGGAGAGGAGGGCGGTCATAATGCTATGATGTGGTCTGACTCCATGTGTGGGAGTTAGTAGGTGATTATCTAAGAGATGTGGAAGGAGTTGTAGTTGGATACACTTTTCTAGGAGTTTAGAGATGGGGACAGAATAGCGATGGGGCGAAATTAGTAACATTGTTGTTGTTGCCACCTTTATGTAGAGGTATGATAAAGGCCCTTTTCCAGACTTGGGGTACTATACATTCTTGGATAGAGCAGTTGATTAAAATGCTAATAGGGTAGCGATTGCTTCAGCAGCTTTGCCAAGAAAGTAAGAAGGGATGTTATCAGGAGCATTGGTGCATGGCTTCAGTTTCATAAGGAATTTCTTTATAGTAGAAGTTGGGTATAGGTTTAAATGAGAAAAAAGGAGTGTGAAGAGGGAGAATTAGGGGCAGATGAAGCTGATGAAGTAGTAGGAGGAGTGGAGGGATGGGAGTTAGTAGATGGGAATGAGGAAGTAGTAGCAGTGTAGTGGTGTTAGAGAAAGATGGCGTTAATTTGGAAATGGATTCAATGAAAAGAGTTAAATTGAGTAGCCAAGTCTTGGTCAGGAGCGTTTGGGTCTGGGGTAGGGGTATCTGGTTTGCTGGGGTTAAGTAGAGTAGAGATACCTTTCCAAAATTTCTGAGGGTTTGATTTTATTATTTTGAAGTGTGGAAAAGTTTTGTCGGTCTAAGATTATGAGCTTTTTTACCTTATTTCGAAGTATTTTATATTCATTGTAATAAAAGGACAGGATTACAGTATTTTCAGAAGCTCATTACATTTTATTGCAGACCAGTGTCTTATAGCAGTGTCTGTGTGTTAGTACACTTGTAGTTGGGTCAGGGTGGCTTTAATGGTATATGGTAAATAAGCATTGCTACCTTATTTAAAAGCCAAGCCCTGCAACAACTAGCTTTCCAAAATTTCTGAGGGTTTGATTTTATTATTTTGAAGTGTGGAAAAGTTTTGTCGGTCTAAGATTATGAGCTTTTTTACCTTATTTCGAAGTATTTTATATTCATTGTAATAAAAGGACAGGATTACAGTATTTTCAGAAGCTCATTACATTTTATTGCAGACCAGTGTCTTATAGCAGTGTCTGTGTGTTAGTACACTTGTAGTTGGGTCAGGGTGGCTTTAATGGTATATGGTAAATAAGCATTGCTACCTTATTTAAAAGCCAAGCCCTGCAACAACTAGCTCCACACTGAAGTCAAAACACAATAGCTCTGGTGGGTAAATGTACTCTGTAGTAATCAAAAAAGGCAAATGTTTAAAATAACTACAGCTTATGTGCAAACACAATAGGTAGTGATGAAACAATGCTCTGCTAAAAATGCTTTAATGCTCCACAATGCTGAGCTGCAGATCAGTTATCACTGGCTACCAGGATTTCACCCACTTCAGCTCAAGCACGGTGCCGTTCAGTGCAACCTTCCCAGAACTAATTTGTCTGACCAGAATTATTTGGTGTGTGTATTAGAGGGAGGTAGCATACCCCTCAGCTGTCCAGATTTTTGCCCCATATTCCTCCTAAAAGGATTGAAGTTGCTAAATGAGACATTTCAGTTTTAGATGTCATGTCATTTAGAAAATGCATACCAACACAAATCCTGTTACTCTTGCAATTTTCTAAGTTTCTGAGAGCCATATTTATAATCTGTCCCTATTTATTTTAGGCTATGTCCAGATTTCTTGCACTAAGGTTGAGGCCTTGAGGGTATGGTATGTTTGTGAGAAAGTGAAATGCCCAAGTTAGAGTTAACAGGTGGAATTTTCAAGTGCATTTTCAAGGAACTGTGAGTTTTAAGGGAAGCTAAGTTCACTGCTGCTCATGCCAAGTCTATTTACAATGTGCAACTGTTTTGTTTAGCAAATGGTATCTCTATTGTGGTATAACGTTTTAAAGCTATGTTAGTAGCACCACAAGTAGAATACTTGCATCTTAATGTAAAGGCTTGAGGTTCTATTCCTACAGCATATACATTTGTATGTTGCAGTCCTCAGGATGCCCTCCTTTGGATGAGATGCCTAATAACTATGAACCTGTTTTTCAGCTTGTCATCCATTTTCTATTGCAATATACCAGCTTACCATTATTTTTAATTTAACATAGGCAATTTATTCTTTGACGGCAACAGGCACTGAATTTGTAAATGAAACACTGAAATATACAGCAACAACATCTTCATTAGTTTCAGATATCTTTAATGTGGAATTATTCAGATTACTTTTACTTCAGCAGAGTCACTCAAACAAGTGCTGCTGTATAATACAAGGGATATAATTCAATTATATATTATAATTAATACAATCAGGTAAATCTAATAACTTTTGCATGGCCCTAACGGTGTGCAAGGAGCCTATTGCTTGAAAACAGTTCAAAGGTAAATAACCTGCCACTGGCCAGATGCATTTTCTTTGAATGTGGGTTTCAATGCTGTTTCATTGAATGTGAGTTTCAAAAGTAGAGAAGCTTTAATGCCAAGTCTGTTTTCATTGTAAGACTATTGCTTTGTTTAGGTTTAGTAAATGTCTCAGTGTTTGGGCTATAATGTTTGAAATAAAAGTTGTAAATTAAATCCAACTGCCTGTAATCATTGTAGAACTAAAGCATAAAACAGTATGCACACAGATTTGAACAGTGTCTACAGTAAATGGGGAGAAATAGCCAAGTAATGGGACACTGGAATGGCTGTGTGGGCGGGGCTTGGGTGGGTGGACTTGGGCGGGGCTGTGTTGGCAGGGGGCGGGGTGAGCTATGTGGGTGGGGCTCTGGGTTTGCACCCCCCTGCAAAAAATCCTGCGGGCTCCCTTGGTTACACGGACACGAACTTCTCCATGCAGGAATAGCACTATTCCTGCACAGAGTTTACTGAATCCAGGGGATGGTTTTCTCCTCAGCTTTCTGAAATTAGTCTCAGAGGAGTGCTCAGTTTCTGACTTTCTCTGTGTGGTTTCTCTATCTCTAAGACTATTTTCAGAATGTGCTAGTATTTTCAGTGGGAAAACAGTGAGATTTCTCAATCCCTCAGAAAATATAATGAGTTGTCACAGAAGGAATTTCTAAAACATTCACCCATTCCCCCAGTTCTGCCAGCTTTGGAGTTTGTATGTGCTTGTGTGTGTGCGTGTGTGTGTGGTTGTATGGGTGTGTATCACTGCCTGCAATTTTCCTGATAATCAGCCTGCTGCCCCTAAAAAGGCAGTTAGAATGTATAAAGTTCTTCAATCTTTTAAATTTTTGTGTAACTAAGTAAGTTATTTTTTGAGCTATGATACAGAATCAAAACTGCCTAGATGTAGTAAGGCCTTGCTGAGTGTAATTGTGATAGCTGACAAAAAAGCAGTTACTAGAAAATGGAAATCAAAGTCTAAACCATCTTCACTAGAAGTAGCAAAGATAGTGACAGAGGTAAAACAATTGGAATTGGGATCTTTAGAAAAGGGTAGGAGCAAATTACATAGGAAAATAATGGAAACTGTGGGATCAATACCTGCAGAGGAGGAATGCGGTTTAAAAGAAGGCAGGATTTAAATCAGCTATGCAATGTTTGACTGATGAAGACTGGATAGATTATAAGTAATGTATAATATTTTGAACTACAGTTCTGTCAGCATGGTTTGTAATGTATAATGTTTGCAACTCAAATTGTGTTTTTATGGCTTATTTTCATTTATATAAATATAAAATTGTCTATGTTATACATGATAATTTAATAAGGATGTTTCTTATTTAAAAAAAAAGACAATCTTTTAAATGTTTATACACTCTTCCCAAACCTGACACAGCAGCTACAGCTTTAATTCATCCTACTGCAGCTAAACATTTGGTTAATTCCATTCTTAGTTTTCTGCCAAGGATGGGAAGATTATTAATAAGTATGATAAAAAAAGTTTATGCTTCTTCAGTTTTGATTTTCAGAATTTAGAATTGTCAGGCTCATATGTTAAAGTTTATTTTGACTATTTGCAAAAGTATCAAGAACGTTTCATCTGCATTCTTATTTTGGGGAGAAATCTGTTCTAAATAATTTATTTCCTTCTGGTATACAAGTCACTGGTCATTGGTTACAGTGTGTGTATTACTCAGTTGATACTTCTTCCAGTAATAGTGCCACTGGTAATGTTCTGAATTGGTTTCCCTGGCTGAATTCTCAGTACTTCCCAGATTATGTAAAAATCAAATGTTAAATTCTCCTTTAGATATAGATTTAGTTGTTGCCTCTTCTGCTGTAGAGGTTATCAAAAAGTGTGATGAAAGAAGTTAATTCAGAGAATCTCTATGATTTTCAGCTCTCCATTTCCAAATTTTCTAAGGGGATCTCCTCATCCTGCTTCAGCAAAAAAAAATAAATACATAAATAAACAGTATCAACAAAATGCTGGTAAACTGATGTTTAAGAAGAATTGACATGGGGGTTCCAAAAAGAATTCCGGACCCCCCCCCCCCCACACACACACACACACACATGCACACACACACACACACAAAATGTAGGACTGTCTAACAAGTCTGAATGACTATTTAAGAGACCTTGTCCCTCCTCCTCCCCCTCCCACCCTAGCAGTTTTTTTTCAAGGAAGTTTTCAGTGCCAAAGAAAGAAGAAGCTCAGAGACCACTTCTGGCTCTTCCTTTCCTAAACCTGTTTGAGATAATGCCCATGTTCCAATGGTGTCACTTTACAACTTGCCACTTCTTCTTCCTCATTTAATTTTCCTGGTAACACAAGATTTAATCACATCCTTATTCTTCCAGACTTCATGTGTTTCTGAAGATTTTGTGTGTTTGTATCACATCATCAGTTCTCTGCCATGCCCTTTGGACTACCTATTGCCCCAAGTCTGTTCACAAAGTGTCTAGCTCCATTTATTGCTCATTGCATGCTACAGAGTATCTCCATTTTTCCATATTTAGATGACTTGTTTATCTTTGCAGAGTCTTTTTCGGTGTGTCAGGAATCTGTCTTCTGAGTAAGAAATCTCTTACAAAAGCTCAGAATTCAAGAGAATATTCAGAAGTCTTTCTTGACTCCGTCACATAGGATTGTGTTGCTGAGCTATCATCTAGATATCTCAATTCAAAGCGCCTTTCTTCCATAGAAATAACATAAATCTATATCTAGATCTATTCTTAAGGGTTTCCTCTCAGGCTCCAGTTATTGCAAAGTAATATCCTGAGGATGTTGAGTCTCATGGCATACATGATTCACATGATATTCTTGACAAGACTTTATATGAGAAAGATACAATTGCATCTGAAGTCTCTTTGGTCCCAGCACCAACACACATATTGTCTTTCCAAATTCCAGTGCTGGGATTTGTCAGAAGAGAAATCACGTGGTGGAGACAGCAAACTTTCATCCAGGTCTCACCTTCTTCCTCTCTGCTGCAAAGTAATCAGTCACCACAGATGCCTTGGACTGTGCTTGGAGAGCAGAGTCAGGAAAGATGAAAGTGCTAGCTGTGTGGGAAATCAAGGACCGACACAAGCACATAAATATATATGAGAGGCTTTCCTGATCAATTCACTTAATTCTCTGCATCATCTTCGGTCCCTGAGACCTCTTTAAGTTGTTACAGACAAATGCCAGAGTCATGTAGTACATCAACCAACAATGGGCAACTACGTCCTACCCCCTTTGCAGATTAATGATATTACCTTGTCATACATCTTCACAGCACAGTGTCACTTTATAATCAACCTGAATTCCATTCGAGCAAAACTGTAGTAGACAAGGTGAACAGGACAAGGGCAGACCCTCATGAATAGAAACTAGATCAGTGAGTCTTCCAAGATTTGATCCATCTAAGGGGGGGGGGATTCCTTAAGCAGACCTCTTTGCCTGCTTTTTGAACAGTCATCAGGAAAGGTTCTACTCCAGGACTCCACGCAAGAAGGTCTGGAAAACAAAAGCCTTTTTTTTTCTTTGAGCAGGCATGTTCCTGTATGCTTTTCCACTAATATCCAGGGTACATCTGAAGATTTAGAAGGAATCCCCTCAGATTATTGTAGTGACTACATTTTGACCCAGGGAAGAGTGGTTCTCACTTCTTTTGGAAATGGCCAGAGGCAATTACCCAAGATTTCTTACAGAATAGATCTACTCACACAAGACCAGGGGTGTTTAATACACCCCAACCTAATCAACTTCAACTGACTGCCTGGATGATAGGATCTTAATTCCCTTTAGGCACCTGCTTACTGTGAGTGGTACTAATTGATGCAAGACATCTGTTACTAGAAAATTATATATTAGCAAATGGTAACAGTTTTCTACTTGGTGTAGCAACATAACCAGCACACATTCAGGGTTAGTTGTTCTCTAATTTTACAGTATTTGGTGTGAGTTGCTATCATATGGTTCTTCTTACTCCTCCATCCAGGTTCATTTACATTTATAAGGCATTCCAGAATATCTGCCCATGGATCCCCCTCTTTAAGTCCAATCTTGTGTCAAAATGTTTTCTGAAAAGGATTTTGCATAAAAGACCTCAAAAAAAAAAAAAAAAAAAAACTGAAGGTCCCTCCTTGGGATCTTAATTTTGTGCTAGATAAGGTAACACTTGCTACATTTAAGCTACTTAATCTGGCTAGCATAAGCATCTTAACCTGGAAAACCTCTACTTGATAGAGGCACTGTGAACTAACGTCAGGCAGAACAATGTTAGGGCACGTCTATGGGCTAGGCTTGTAAAGGCTCCAGGGACATTAGCTTAGTACACACCTATGAAACTATGAACATATGAAAACAGTGTTACTGACTGCTGTGACCTCTGCAAGAAGAGTATCTGATTTGCAAGCTCTTATAGTGAGTCAACCCTATCTCATCTACCACAGAGACAGAGATTCTTTGAGAACTAATCCTTCATTTTGCCTAATGTGTTAGCCATGTTTACTTTAAAGTAAACTATCTATCGCCCCTTTTTCTTTCCTGAACCTAAAAATGAAGGAGATAGGATAATCTATACCTTGGATGTCTATAGCCAACTCAGGTACTTTCTTGTCAGAATTAAATCTTTCCGATCTTCAGATCAATTGTTCCTTTCTTGTGAAGGTAAGAAAAAAGGACATCATGTGACTAAACAGACTATTTCCAAATGGTTGTCTAAGGTTATTACATTTTGTTATACTCTACACAACAAAACTATTCTAGGCAGGGTCAAAGGCCATTCTACCAGGACCTTGGATTCATCTTGTCATAACAATACTATCAAAAGCCAATAGATAATCCCAACTACAACACAAAAAAGTTTTGGAAAAGCACCAACAAACTCTTACAGCCAGGCAATCCTTCTACCCCCAGCCCCTGTCCTAACAGCTCACCAACAGACACTGCCTCCTTTCTAAATTCCTTCCTCATCGACTCTATAAAAAGTTAACTATACCTGACAACACCTCCCCTTCTGATCCCCTTCCCTCTACCAATTCCTCTCAGTTTTCTCTTAAACCTGTCCCTACTGCATAGATCAAATCTCTTCTTACCAAACTGAAAACCTGCTCCCACTCTACTGACAACTTACCTCCTATATTCCTTAAAAATGAAGCTAACTCTGTTGCATATCCAATTTCCATATTAATAAAAAGGTCAGTTCAAGAGAACACAGTCCCTGAGATCTGGAAAAAATCCTATGTCATATCCCTCCACAAAGGTGGCAATTCAACTGAAACAACCAACTATAGACCTATCACAATACTTTCCCCCTTATCCAAAATTCTAGAAAAATGCATTCATAACCAGCTTCTGAAACATATCACACAAGACAACCTGTTAACTCCCACCAAACACGGTTTCTGTCCTCACCACAGCACCTCTACAGCTCTCTTTTCATTTACTCAGAATATCGCCAAAGCATAGGACAATAACAAATTAGTCCCATGCCTCTCCTTAACCTATCTAAAACCTTCAACACTATTTCACATACCCTATTGCTCTCAAAACTTTCTTCCCTTAACCTCTCCTCTTCTATTATACTATGGTTCTCCAGTTTCCTCAAGAAAACAGATTCCAGTCCATCATATGGCTTTCTACCTCCTACCCCATCCAAACAAGTGTCGTCCAGGGGTCAATCCTTGGACCTCTCCTATAGATAGATAGATAGATAGATAGATAGATAGATAGATAGATAAGTACTGGGCTTACTGCCCTTGTGGGCCATTTTCAGCCTAGCCATTACCCCATGTGAGAATCAAACCCTGCACCTTGTGTCTGTAAGGTAAACACCTTAACCATTTTTACCAACCTCCCAACCCTGTATTTACAAATAACCTACACACTTCCTGTACAAGCTTCTCACTAATACAATATGCAGATGACTTCACTATTATCTCGTGCTCTGATAACCTTCCCCACCTCTTTGCTTTTACTCAAGTGTCCCTCCTTTCAGCTAAAAAATGGTTGACCAATAATCAACTACTTCTCAATCATAAAAAACAAAACTTCTACTCTTCCTCCTCAAATCACTACAGCAACACAACAATACCTTCACAGTATCTTCTCTTAATAATACACTTATCTCTGCTGAACCACATACTAAACTTCTGGGTGTAATCATAGATGACCAACTAAAGTTTGACGTGCATATTCATCAAGTCATCAAAAAGACCCACCAAAAACTTGCTCTCTCATACAGACATAAAAAATACCTCACTATTAATGTCAAACATTCTTTAGCACAGACTTTATTTCTGCCAACCTTAGTTTATTCAGCCCCTATTCTCACCAATATTCAATCGAATCTATTAGCTAAACTTGAAACCACCTACAACAAAATAGCCAGATTCACTGCCAACCTTCTCTATAGCTCTCACCACTTCATAACTTAAAAAAAACTACAATGGCTTGAGCTACATAACCATCTCCTTTTTCCCCAACTCCACCTCACACACACTGTCTTAAATCAATCTTCCCACTGTCCTGCCCTCACAGACCTCATCACTCCCCACTCTCCTAAGTGTAACCTACTCACCATAGACCTATACATTTTAGACATCTAGAAACCCAATAAAAATATTGGTAAACTTTTATACAGCCACTCCTTCGCCAATGCCTGGAACAAACTTCCCCTTTTTTCAAGAACAAACACCAACTTCCTTAACTTCAAAACCTTCTAAAGGACTTATTTACTAATTTCTGGACCTATCCTTGTCCTACTCCCACCTAAACTACTCCCTCTCCTCTTCCCTGTCCCCTTCCCCTCTCAGCTTTCACACTTTAATATAACTACTCACTTAAAGTCTTTCTGATGTTCTAACAACCTTGAATTTCTCTCTGATGGTAAATTTTAGATAGAATCTAACTTTTTATATAATAATTTATATACTTAATGTGTACTATGGCTGTTTAAACCCTAAATATCACTCTTGTATTCTAACATGTTCATTTATAACTTGTATTCTGTTTCTTCGGTGTATATACACTTGCATGTTAATATTGTATTATGTTTTGTTTTTGTATTTGTTTATTTGTGGAGCTTTTCTCCTTGGGCCTCCATTGAAAAAGAGTTCTGCTGCCCAGTCGGCGGACTAACCTGGTTAACTAATGTAAAATATATATATATATATATATATATATATATATATATATATATATATATATATATATATATATATCTATGGGTGTCGACTAGCATATGTCTGAATCACAAAACATCGAACACACATACATGAAAGCGCTTAACATCGAAAAGCGCTTCCGTGTATGTGTATTTCCAAAAAAAAAATCTACATTTCTGCAGGGGGGCTTCACCCCCCTGCACCCTCCACACCCCCCTTTCTTTATTATTCTCACTCCGAGATTGCACTACAGTGAGGAAAAGGGAATGTTCCCTTACCCGCACTGTAGTCCGATCTACGAAACAGGCACACATACACGGAAGCACTTTTCGATGTTAAGCGCTTTAGTGTATGTGTGTTCGATGTTTTGTGATTCGGATGTATGCTAGTGTCTGGCTCCTATATATATATATATATATATATATATATATATATATATATATATATATATATATTTTTTTTTTTTTTGGAAAGGGTTGGTTTTTAAAAGTATTCTACAGGCAGCAACTTGGTCCTCTTTTCATACTATTGAAAAGCACTATAACACTTGATTCCTTCTCTAGATCTAGATCCAACTCTGCTAGTAGCATTCTCATGGGGCTCCTGGAACCTTTTCATTCCACCTCCCAAATGTAGTAAGCTGTAGTAATCAACCAATATAGTTCTTGCTACTGAAGCAGTGATCAGTTTGAGGAACATATTGCCTCAGCTGCTTCAATTGCCTAACTGTGTGACTGAGCAAGTCACTTAACCAGACACCACTCTTGGCTGAATGCAAAAAAATGTCTATGGAGATCAATGTTCTACCCTGAAAATAAATACAAACAAGCAAATAAAATAAATAAGCATAGTACAGTTAAGTAAGTTTAATTTTCCATAACAGTTGATATTCATATGATAACTGCTGCAGTAGTCATTACCTCCATTATCCCCCCTTGTTTATGGTGTATTGTTTATGCCAGGGTGTGGGTATTTACTTTATTTTTTTTGTTCCAAGTATTGTTCTTTCAGGGCTCAGTCTCCCTCTCTCTATTGGTATAAAAGGATTGTCACCTAAACCTGTATGTTTAGTCAGCTCAGCTTGAAATGACTGACAGTTTATGTGCATGGAATGTGCCCTGAACCTTTAGAAGCTGGTCAGCTATTTTATCCTTGGCAGGATAAAACCTATATTGATATGACTATTGCAGTAGTGGCCATTCAAACATCTACCATTATGACAAATTTACTCACACAACTCTGCTTTTGTCAAGAAAGTGCTCAAAGAATTCCTATTCCAGAATCCCAGGCACACTTTGTTTCCATTATACTGATTAAGTGAATGCATTCACTCTTTGAACCTTTCAGCTGCTCCTCAACAAAAAGAAATAATGTTCTATTTAATTTCAATGTATAAGCAGTCTCCTAAGTAGATATATAGTACATGCAATAATTATCCTACGTAATTATTTACAACAAATTTCCAACTTGTTCATACAGATGTAAGTTGCTTGTATTATTGCTATTTATTTTGTATTACCGTGATAGTTTTTGCACCTTTTGTACCCGGGTCATGATTGAAAAGGGTCTCTGATATATATATATATATATATATATATATATATATATATATTAATAGATAAATAAATAATTAAAATGTGCCCTTTTCCAGGAAAATAACACTATTTTTTGCTTTTCTTTAAAAAAATACATTAATTTGGATGTATACTGAGTTTGACAACTTGAAAAAAAATGCAAAATATGTATTTTTAGGGAAACAATTTCAAAACCAGAGAACCCAAATGTTTATAAGACTATTGGTGGCACATAGCAATAATGAACAATTTCAAGGTTGCTATACAAGGTGTTATAGAAAGTTTTTCAGAGTAATATAAAATGACTCTCGGATACAAAATGGACTTAGCTGGTGATTCCACCTGTAAAAAGTCATGTGTAACTTTATCTCCTTGTAAATGTATATACATCTAAATGGGGGATTCATAGATCCAGTGACAAGAAATATATGCATTCATGAAAAATAAATAGAAATTTTACATCTGGTTTATTGTCAGCTCAGAAAGAAGTATCTTAGCCATCACTGTGTTCAATATACTGAGCAGAAGTCTACCACACCACATAATCTAAAAATTAAGTGTAATGAAAATGGCAGGCTATGGCAATAAAGGTACATCAACAAAAACACTGGAGCTCATCTTTATAGATTATATCCCTGTCCTCTTTAGAAATTGTATTACAAATCTTTAAAGTAATAACAATGTAGTATTCCACTGAGAAACATACTTATGTAGTACATATCTAACTTCAGGACTTTCAGTGCAGTAAACAACTGAATGTGACTCCATGGCATGTTATAGCTGAACAAAGCTAGCTAGATAGATAGATAAGATAGATAGATAGATAGATAGATAGATAGATAGATAGATAGATAGATAGATAGATAGATGGCTAGATATGTAGATAGATGGATATATATGTAGATAGACAAGTATTTTTTTTCTGATCTGCAACAGATGCTTTTTACTTCTGATGTATTCACACTCAATAAAGTAATATTTCTGGACAGTAATGTATTAAACCTAATGAACAGAAGTTCAGAACTGCACATACAGTGAAGACTGAGTATAACACAAATGTTAAAAATTGTGGCTGTAATGATTCATAATATGGGCCCAGCTACTGAGAAGCTATAGCTATGCCTCTCTGAAATTTCATTATAATAGTTTCAGGAACTACAACAACAGGGTATTTTATACAAAATAAACTTAAGACTATAATTCTAAATTAAGAGCTTCTAGTGCAGTAAACTTCTTAATTTGACTGCACAGTGACATTGCAATTACAGCATATTACTGTGTATATGTTTTTTTTTCTGTTGCATATGGAAATGTTTACATTTGATATACTGACAATGCACTGAGGAACCATTTAATGCCATTTGTGTAATTAGTGTACATTGGTGAAATTTACCACAGCACACCCAATGAAAGTCAAGTATCGAGAAAAATATCAAATGAGCAATGAAGGGCAATTAACTGAAGGCATATGCCAGAGCCTGTCTTTGAAAGGCTGTATCTCTATCTCACTTTAAGATTACATGTAAAACTTTCAGGCAATATAAACATGATAGTCAACTATAAAATACAGCTAAGCCTGCAAGTCTGACCTTAGAGCTTTTAATGTAACATAGCTCTAAATTTGACTCAAAGCATTATCAACTTCATAGCATAGCATTGTAGAAACATTTTACAGATTAATAAAATTATAATTTTTCTAGAAAAATGTACAAGATTTTAATTCTGATGTAATGGCAATTCATTAAAGAACTATGCCATGCTACTATCATGCTCTGCATTGTTAGAAGATGCTCACCAAAGCATGCATATTTAAAACCAAGCAGAATGTGAAATGTCAAACAGTGGCAGTGAAAGCAGATGAACTAAACCCACTGGGAGCTCTCTTTGATAGCCAATATCTCTGCACCTCACCTTAGAGTTCATTATGAAGCTTACAAGTAAGAGCATTAGAGTATTAGCACCCATAAAAAACACCTAAGTCTGCAACTCTGACCTCAGATTTCCCATTGCAATTCAGCTCCGAGTTTGACTGCACATCTTTAGCCACTCAAAACCATGGCATACACAACATTTCTGATGAAGTCTGTTTGGAGACGAAAACATGTGAAAAGCTGTAGTGTTTATTTTATTAAAAGGTTGACTTTATCCTGCAACCTGAGCTCTTCCTTGCACCTTTTGATTTGTTACTGGCTTTGAGTTGGTGGAAGCTTTATCTCCCATTTTTTGTTGAATACACAACATGTTACAGCCAAAGAAAACATTCTTCTCTCATGAAATAAATAAGATTTTTCTTCTGATGTAATGAGAACTTAGTGCACATATATTTTAAGACATTAGTTTTACACATCCTTTTGTGCAGAGGTCAAATAGCCAGTCAGTAAACACCAATCACAGTACCGATCACAGTGTCAGACTGTGATAGCTAAAAACCCTAGGAAATGCTGATCTTACTAATCATATATCAGTTTCCTTAAGGCAGTTCTCAAGAAAAAAATTAAGGACTTCTAGTAAGAAACTAGGTTGCAAAACACATAGACATAGACACACACACACACACACACACACACACACACACACACACACACACACACACACACACGCACAGTGACTTAATGGGGTGTTCCCTTTAGAGAGTATACTCCATCTCTAACTGTAAAGGAATAATGTAAGTATAGTGGCTATATTGTTCTTTTGGAGACATTGCCCCCAAACAAACCATATCAGTAATCATTCAGAAGCAATCCCGTAACTGTCATCTGCTTTCATAAATCATCTGCACCTCAAATGCTACCTACATTCTATATACTTTAAATGCTTCTTTAAGAAGAAAATGAAAATCATAGCAACCAGAGCAAAGTAATTCCACTTGCTGTTGTATGGCACATCCCGTGTAAATTGCAAAAAAAAAGTTAAATAAAAAACAAATATAAAGAGGTCAGTCTGGGAATCCCACATTACCTCTCACTGGAAAAAATCAGACATTATTCCTCTGCTCAAAGAAGGAAACTCAACAGACATTACTAATTCTAGGCCCATAGCAATCTCTCCAAAATAATTGAAAATATTTCTAGACTTGTCTAAAGCTTTTGACACAGTTTGTCACTGCAAACGTTTACTTCAAATGTCCTCAATTGTCCTCATTAGGTCTCTCTTAGCCCAGCATTCTGAGGTTCAAAAGCTACCTAACCAATATGTATCAATTGGTAAAATGACACTTCACCCTCTCTCCATACTTCCCAGTACCACAAGGCTCTATCCTTGGTCCCCTCCTCTTTAACATTCTCACCAACACCCTACATACATCTACATAACAGGTCAGCCAAATAGAGTATGCAGATGAATCCACATTCAGTTGCACATCTGACAATGTGGCACGTCTCCAAAAATAAAACATGGCTTTGTAACTCACAACTCATGCTCAATCCTAAAAAAGCAAGCTACAGTTTTTGTCCCCAGAATTATTCTCCCATAAAAAGTCATCTCTGTTGATAATACAACCACTGAAGTCACTTCTCATAGCAAATTTTTATGGATGATAGTGGATGATAATCTTAAATTCAACCTTGCGTAACAAAACCTTATAAAAATAGGGATGCTTTATAGAGCCAAAAGCTTGTTCACTGATACAGCTACAGCTGCACTTACCACTACTTATCTCCTCTATTTCCTTATGGTGCTCCCATCCTTACTAGCCTTCATGCGTCACAAAAATCAAACCTTGAGCAATGCTAAAACAAAGTTGCTAAATTTGCAGCAACTAACCCTTTCAGAATCCACCACTGTATAGCACTAAAAAGCCTAAATTGGTCAGAACTACCTCATCGACTCACATATACACAGGTTCTTACCACCTATAAAACTATCCAGAATCCATCTACTTGTCCAGCACTAAATAACGCTCTACACAACTATGTTTCTAGTTGGTCATTATGATCCAGTGACCAAAAACTCCTGTCAGTCAACAAACCTATCAAATCTGCTTGGGCTTGCCTGTATTCACACCATATTGCTAAGGCCTGCAACTCCTTATCTCTATTCATCAGGTCAATACCCTCCCCCCATCCTTCAAAACCATCCTGAAAGACTTTCTAGCCAAAAGCTGTCTATGTTCTTGCTCAGTGCCAGGATAAAGTATATCCCTAATTTGGACAAATACCTATTCATACCTTATATTTCCATATAACCACTTCTTCACTCACTTCCTTTCTTCTAAGCATTTCTCTCCCCAGGCTTTTCCTCTAAATATGCAGTAAGCCTGCTTTTCTCTCACTTTGTATTGCAGTTCCTGTTTGTATTATACTAACTTACCTCTATTTTTTTCTATAAACTGGCTAAAATTTCTTTATTAAATCATTTCATGTAACTTATATCCCCTCTTAACCAATTTTTCAAATTATGTCTACTCTGGTATAATTATCTAAACTGTATTTGTGTTTTGAATTATTTATAAAGAGTGTAAAATTATTATTCTTAAAACATTTTGTAACACTTTTGAGCTTTACACCTGGGCCTCCCATGTATATAGGCTCCTACCCAGTCAGACTTTCCCAGTAATCAAATGTCAATAAATAAATGAACCCCAGGATGCAATACAATCAGTGTAGGCTCTGCATACAGCCTACACAGAATTTATCAGTATACATGGCTATGGTTCCCTCTCAGCAGCGCGCCACTCTTATTAATCATGGCATACTGCAAAAGGAGATCACAGTAACACAGATATTGAATCAATTTAGGCAGTAGTATAGTGTCTCATGGTTGTGGATTGTCCAGGGAATTTCTGGACAGATGTTATGTACAGGAGAAGAATCCCTGAAATATACCCTGCTAGTGTAGAAATATGTATGAATTTTAATACGTTTTTTTTTATTTTTGCAATTTTTAAAAATGTTTTAATGCCCATTTGGTACGGTGAGGAGTGCAGCAGTGCAGATCTGCACTTGCACATACACAGCTGACACCTGGCAGACATCTAAAAATAGAAACTGGATATAATTAATTATGTATTTTGCTTCCTTTTAATGCTTGTTTGTGCAGCACAGAGTGGAGCGCAGCAATGTCGAGCTGCACTTACACACGCACAGGTGACATCTGCCAGACATCTACAATAAACAGAAACCAGATGTAATGTAAGTGAATAATGTAAGTATAGTGGCTATATTGCTCTTTTGGAGATATTGCCCCCAAACAAACTATATCAGTAATCATTCAGAAGCAATCCCGTAACTGTCATCTGCTTTCATAAATCGTCTGTACCTGAAATGTTACCTACATTCTATATACTTTAAATGCTTTTTTAAGAAGAAAATGAAAATCATAACAACCAGAGCAAAGTAATTTCACTTGCTGTTGTATGGCACAGCCCGTGTAGATTGCAAAAAAAAAGTTAAATAAAAAACAAATATAAAGAGGTCAGTCTGGGAATCCCACATTGCCTCTCACTGGAAAAAATCAGACATTATTCCACTGCTCAAAGAAGAAAACTCAACAGACATTACTAATTCTAGGCCCATAGCAATCTCCCCAAAATAATTGAAAAAGTATCCAGAAACAATTTTTAAACTTTCTCCTGCAGGAATAACTCCCGTTCCCCACACAAGATGGCTTCATCCCTTTCCTTAGTATTAACACTGCACCTCTAACCTATAAAGATGCTGTCAATAAAGCTAGAGATAACAAAACTACTCACCTCCTTATTTCTAGACTTGTCTAAAGCTTTTGACACAGTTTGTCACTGCAAACCTTTACTTCAAATGTCCTCATTAGGTCTCTCTTAGCCCAGCATTCTGAGGTTCAAAAGCTACCTATCCAATATGTATCAATTGGTAAAATGACACTTCACCCTCTCTCCATACTTCCCAGTCACCACTAGTGTACCACAAGGCTCTATCCTTGGTCCCCTCCTCTTTAACATTCTCACCAACACCCTACATACATCTACATAACAGGCCAGCCAAATAGAGTATGCAGATGAATCCACATTCACTTGCACATCTGACAATGTGGCACGTCTCCAAAAATAAAACATGGCTTTGTAACTCACAACTCATGCTCAATCCTAAAAAAGCAAGCTACTGTTTTTGTCCCCAGAATTATTCTCCCATAAAAAGTCATCTCTCTTGATAATACAACCAATGAAGTCACTTTTCATAGCAAATTTTTATGGATGATAGTGGATGATAATCTTAAATTCAACCTTGCGTAACAAAACCTTATAAAAATATGGATGCTTTATAGAGCCAACAGCTTGTTCACTGATACAGCTACAGCTGCACTTACTACTACTTATCTCCTGTATTTCCTTATGGTGCTCCCATCCTTACTAGTCTTCATGCATCACAAAAATCAAACCTTGAGCAATGCTAAAACAAAGTTGCTAAATTTGCAGCAACTACCCCTTTCAGAATCCACCACTGTATAGCACTAAAAAGCCTAAATTGGTCAGAACTACCTCATCAACTCACATATACACAGGTTCTTACCACTTATAAAATTATCCAGGATCCATCTACTTGTCCAGCACTAAATAATGCTCTACACAACTATGTTTCTAGTTGGTCATTATGATCCAGTGACCAAAAACACCTGTCAGTCAACAAACCTATCAAATCTGCTTGGGCTTGCCTGTATTCACACCATATTGCTAAGGCCTGCAACTCCTTATCTATATTCATCAGGTCAATACCCTCCCCCCATCCTATAAAACCATCCAGAAAGACTTTCTAGCCAAAAGTTGGCTATGTTCTTGCTCGGTGCCAGGATAAGATATATCCCTAATTTGGACAAATACCTATTCATACCTTATATTTCCATATTCCTCCTTCTTCACTCACTTACTTTCTTCTAAGCATTTCTCTCCCCAGGCTTTTCCTCTAAATATACAGTAAGCCTGCTTTTCTCTCACTTTGCATTGCAGTTCCTGTTTGTATTATACTAAATTACCTCTATTTTTTCTACAAGCTGGCTAAAATTTCTTTATTAAATCATTTCTTATAACTTATATCCCCTCTTAACCAATTTTTCAAATTATGTCTACTCTGGTATAATTATCTAAACTGTATTTGTGTTTTGAATTATTTTTAAAGAGTGTAAAATTATTATTCTTAAAATATTTTGTAACACTTTTGAGCATTTCACCTGGGCCTCACCTGTAAATAGGCTCCTACCCAGTCAGACTTTCCCAGTAATCAAATGTCAATAAATAAATAAATCCCAGGATTCAATACAATCATTGTAGGCTCTGCATACAGCCTACACAGAATGTATCAGTATACACGGTCATGGTTCCCTCTCAGCAGCGTGCCACTCATTAATCATGGCATACTGCTGAGGAAGATCACAGTAACACAGATATTGAATCCATTTAGGCAGTAGTTTAATGTCTCATGGTTGTGGATTGTCCAGGGAATTTCTGGACAGATGTTATGTACAGGAGAAGAATTCCTGTAATATACCCTGCTAGTGTAGAAATATGTATGAATTTTAATATGTTTTGTTTTATTTTTGCAATTTTTAAAAATGTTTTTAATGCCCATTTGTAAGGTGAAGAGCACAGCAGTGCAGACCTGCACTTACACATACACAGCTGACACCTGCCAGACATCTAAACATAGAAACTGGATTTAATTAATTATTTTGCTTCCTTTTAATGCTTGTTTGTGTAGCACAGTGTGGAGCGCAGCAATGTCGAGCTGCATTTACACATGCACAGGTGACTTCTGCCAGACATCTATAATAAACAGAAACCGGATGTAATTAATTATGTGTTTTTGTCAACTTGTTTTTATTTTATATTAAGAATGGCTATTTATGTGGCACGGTGTGGTGCTTAGCAATGCTAACAGACAGCGTAACAGTATATGTGAGAGTATACTAGTTTTATTACTATTCATGTAGCTTAATAGATACAGTCATGGCCAAAAGTGTTGTAGGTTCTGGGTTCAAGTCCCCAGCATCTTTTAACATTTATTGTTGTTGAAATGTGTTAGGTTACTTAAAGGGTGGTTTATTATAAAAACAAATTTTTTACATTTGAAAAAGCTGCACAGTGCTAACAATGCTTCGGCATGGTTAATAGTTACTCCTGTTTTAGGATTGCTAAGCTTCACTAAAACGGGTTCCATTCAGAATTTCGAGGATTGAAGATCATATGTTCGAAGTTTCAAAACTTTGAAATCCTGAACGGAGATCAGCATACAGCGTGGACTTGGAGATTTCCCTTGTCATCACTGTAGTGCGATCTCAGAGTTGGTATATTTAAGTTGCGGGGGGGCACATCCCCCCACATGGGGTGGTGCAGGAAAGCTTGCCCTCCTGCATACACATGTTTTACTGTGTTTAGGGGGGGTTCACAATTTCGAGATTCCAAGATCTCGAGATTCTGAACTGAATGTTCTGAAATTTGAGATTTTGGGATTTCGAAATTTCGTAGTGAACTCCTCTAAAACACATCTGTGCAAGTTTACACAATGCTTTGCTCTGCTAATCAGGTTTCCATGATGATAAGCAAAGCAGCACTTTTTTGAATGTTGTTATATGATGTGTAAGGGCAGGAAAACAGCCTATATTAAGGGCAATTGGTGGGAATTCTGCAACATTCGTTGGAGTCTTATTAACCTTTCAATATGCCTGGTGGTGTTGGGGAGAGAGCACACTTTCAAGCATAGAGGTGGGGTGTGCAGGAGTCTAGAGTGTTTGTTGGTTCGCAACTATGAAACTCGGCTGTTGCAGGGCAATTACCAGGGCTCAGAATGTAAAACGGAAGCCTAGTATCAGTTGGCCAGGGATCTTACCAGTGTTACTGGTATGTCCCGCACTGATGAGCAGTGTCATCACTACTATGGCGACCTGAAGTGACAGAAGAGGGGAACCTTGGACACCTGGGTCCAAGAGGATAGAGCTGGCCATGTCCCATGGATATGTAAGTATGTTTGTCACTACTTTACTAAAATACAATCTGAATTCATGCAAAGCTGTTATGCATAATGGTGGGGTTCTCTTACAACAACTGCAGCTGAACAGGCTCTCAATGTCCAATCTCATGCCGGGTGCCTAGCCAGGATATGCCATGAGTGTGGTAAGTACAGATATTTTCTGATAACTGTAGTGCAATAAACAATAAACAATAGTAATAACAATAAGCGATAAGGTATAAAGCAGGATTGTGGTTTGATAACTAATGTGTTGAAATAAGTGCAGTAGGGCTGTATTCACTGCATGTCTGTTCCAATGTTGCTGCAGTCAACTGTAAAACTGAAATAAATAAAGGATGCAAAAGTAATTGCCTGATAAATGTATTGCACAACCCGCAGTACGGTGCAGGGCTGTCTGCAGCCCACTTTCAGTCACATAATGCTCTCTATTCCTCCCACTCCAGGAACAATGTATATGGGTAAGGTAGCCCTCATTCTGGGCAGATATCATGTGTATACTTAACAAATTCTAAGCAGCAATACCAATAAAGTGTAAAGCAGGATCGTGATTTCATAAGAATGTGTTGAAATAACTGCAGTAGGAATGTATTCATTGCATGTCTGTTCTAATGTCACTGCAGTCAGTTGTTACATAATGCGCACATGTCCCCTGCAGTCACAGATTTTGGGTTCTACTCCCATGCCTGCCAACTAAGGCATGATGGCTGTCTAGTCTACTTAATTTACACAAACATACCTCTCAAGTGTTACAATTTTTCAAAATGTAATGACAACTGCCCAATCTGTCTGGTCTGTGATTAGCAGATAAATGATTACCTGGAATGCAATGTATTTTCAAATCCATTTACAGAACACCTTGGTAGTTATGCATATGCACATTATGTGAAACAGTTCTGAGTAGTTGTGTACCTGCATTTGTTAGTGCTTGGTCCATATTGTCCCATGCTAACAGCTTGAGAGATATGTCCATGCTACATCATCTATAGAAGAATTTGAGTCACTGTACTCACAACTGACACTGCACACCTGTAGAAGTATGTATTATCAGTCTGTGTATTAATATCATCTGTAACTGCACTAATGGTATGGTTTTCACTCTCTCACCACCCCTTATTTTCTTTAATTTATTAATGTTATTTACTATTGTGATTTAATATTAATATATTCTGTTAAACTAATTGTTTTTTGGCCTTATGGGTTATTTCATTCTGGTTTGCTGTTAACATACTTACTGTCATGTTATTTAATGTTGTATTACCACATACTATACCTTAACATGTGTTTGGATTAATCAATATTATGTTCCATTATGTTACTACTAACATTGGTTTGGTTATTACTAACCTTAACTTATTGTTATAACTAATTTACTACAGTGCAACAAGGTAGGCCAGTTCCAGGTGATTCACCTACCTTGGATCATCTGGCCATGGCACTGGGGCCCAGCACTCCTGGGACCCAGCATGGTGGTGCCCCCTCTGCTGCCCCTGCACTACCTGTTGGTGTTGGGTAGTTCCACCCCATAGGACAAGGTTTGGACGCCCTTCTGGGAGTGATGATAGTAGGGGTGTTGTCACCCACGATGAACTGCAAGGATTGGTGCACAGGATTCTGTCCCGTGGTTTTGGATGCTCCCTGCAGTGGATGGAGGGCATGCTGGCTACCCTGGTGGGGCAACCTCACTCAGAGCCCAGCCTCCACAGCTGCCACCCTGGGGGCAGTGAAGGAGCAGTGCCAACAGTCCCATGGGTTGGGACTTGAGACCTGCTGCTAACTTGTGGAGGTATGTGAGACTGGGATTCTACAACACCCTCCCCATCTAAAGTGTTCACTCCCTCTTGTGTTATACACCACCCTTGTCTGCTGTCTTGTCTGTTTGCAAAAGCTTCCACACCTTGCCAACTTACCTCTCCCACATGCACTTATGTCCTTTCCCCAACATTTCACTCTCACCTTAAAAAAACCTGCCACACCACACAGCTGTTAATTTAAACAGGTGGTATAAGCAAAGCATAGTAATTGCAGGTTATTGTAATTAAGTGTGTGTAAGCAGAGCTGTGCATTGCACCACATTGAACAAACCTGCTGAAAAAGTAATGTAAAAATTGGGAGTGTATTTCCAAGTCTGGTACGGGACTACACCTCTAGAAAGCCAACAAAAGACCAATGGATGTAACTGAGGTCTCTAATAGCAGGTAGATGGGCACTTTTAACAGCAACATGTACAATTCACCTGTTAAAACATTAATGGCAAAATACATGTTCAGCTGGGACTCTGGTGGAAAAATACATCCCTATAAAGCCAGGCACATAATAATGGATGTAATGGAGGTATGTCACAGACTGTATGAGTGCACTTATGCCTTCACAAATATACATTCTGTAACAGTGACTCAATAGCTTAGTTTGTTAAATGCTTTGCAAGCAGTATGTTTTGCCGCACATAGTCCTGTGTTCAAATCCAGTGGTGTGTAGCATTTAAATTACATTATTGTGAAGCCATCAATGAATGACTGAGTCATGCACTCTTGATCCACACAATGCATTTCAAATGAAATATCTGCTTTTCATTGATGGAAGTCACAGGCCTGCAGATAAGAACACATTTGACATATCCCTATAGCAACACTATAATTGCATAAAGTGTCAGGTAACGCATTAATATGTATTCACAGAGGATTTTAACTTAGGTAATGCAAATGAGGCCCACTAATTTCAGAGTGCAGCACACAATCATTTCATAATGATATTATATGTTAGCACTGCTGCACAGCTAACATACACATATGGAGGTCCTGCTAGTAACAAGGACTGCCAACACACACATTCCAAAAGACTACCATAAGGCAACACATCATCCGACAGTTGCCAAAATGGTTGACATAATAGTATATTTACTCCCATGTTGCTCAAGGACACAACAAACATGTTGCCTAGTACTCTGTTAGTGATACTGTTGCCTAACATACTTACCTTAAACACAGGCCTTAATTTGCAGTGGAATGGGTACCATCACTCTGTTTTTGCTTCTACAAGCTTGCCACAGCTCCCACAGTTACTCTTACAGCTGGTTGCCCACAAAGGTGTTCCCACTGTCTGCCTATGCCTATAGCCTGCAGCATCAGCTGCAGTCTGTAGCACACACATCTGTATGTAAATGTAGCTGCTACAGACATACCCTCTGAGATGATGTAGTACCCGGACCTCAGGATTGTCCAGCACAACATATCAGAAAGGGCTTCTAATCTACATGAAGGCCTTATATCTTGTTCAGTGGTTGGATGCCATTGGCTGATTATACTGCAATTCAGCCATGCTGGCTACAATTAGCATTTCAGAACCACAGATTGGTTAACTGTCAATCACCTGGTAATGAGAACCACGTTAAAAAGGGAAACAGCTGGCTAGGGGAACCAGTCTGTATGAGACTCTTCAGACAGTAAACCTGTTCCCAAAAACTTGATATATCTGCAAATATCAACATAGAAGTATTGTACTCTATCAGGTATGTAACCTTCTTGTTTACAAAATGATGCATATGTGTGAAAATACTTAGGGGGGATGAGGATTACATAATTAAGCCTTTCTTAGCACTATAATGACTTGTCATCGATCTCCAGATATGTTATACTTACAGAGGATGTACAGTACATCAAGGGTACAATGTTTTTTGTCAATGTGGCACACTGGTCTCGTGGGAATGTCCCTTTATTGAGGCTGAAATACCACACTGCTATTTGTTTGGCATTGTTATTTTGACATATTATTGGAGGTTGCCCCTAGGGGATGCACTACAATTGACTCCTGTGTTGGGTGTGTGATCATATAGCAGTATCTGTCATGGCAACATGGGAATAGCTGATTATTGGTAGTGTCTTAGTTGTATCCACACTGTTAGTATGTTTGCACACTGTAGAATATGACATGTGTGATGAAGCAGTGGATACTGTCAGCCATTCTGCTCTTGGAGTATTTCTACATAGTGTACTTCCATGTATCTGATCCTGACACATGTTCCCATTTTGCTGTCTTTCAGTAAACATGTATGCCAGATGTCATGCCCCTTTTATGGATGCTGAGAATTATATAATACTTGAAGGCCTCCATCAACACTATGAACTCCTACTGTCCAGGGGAAGGCAAAATGGAATAGCAGGAAGCACTGTGGGCTGACCTTGTCCATGATGTTAACATCATAGGTCAGTCCACCAGAGCAGGACATATGAGCAGGTTCAACACCATGCTACAGATATGATAAATGCTGCATGCCAAAGAGCAGCAGATGTGGCCAGGGATTATGGTGTCACCAGTGGAGGGCCTGCAGCAGAACAACAACTCTCAGCCACTGAGAAATTCCTGATAAACCTAGGAACACACAATAGCTAATACCCATCCAGAACACCATATATTATGAATGTGGGTGCCACAGTTTCCACACCAGATGAGTGTCCATGTAGGCTTAGTTTGATTAGCATTGGACTACTGTAGCATTCAGTGTGTCAGGGTGTAAATACTTTTACATGGGTGTCAAGTGTTTGTTCTTTAGAGGGGAGGAGTTGACCTGCAATTTGAAACTCATGCTTAGATTTTGACTACCATAGCAAATAACAAAGTAACCACTGTAAATGTGAGATATATGGATGTATTACTCTGTTATAGTACAACATGCACTGGTGTTTACATTACCTCTCCCTCAACTTTTCACAGGTCCCTCAGAAATCAGACAAGGCTGTGGTCCTGCTCCTGGTAAGCACAACACTGTTTTGCTACAGATGTAGATTTCCTACAATGTATTCCCTAAAATGTCATCCCAGGCCTGCTGGCTGGATTGCTGTACTGTTGACATGATTGCCAACTTCATAGATATTTTCTGACTGTACAAAATTTAGAGTCATACCTATGCCTTGTAGGTGTGACCACATGTGACCACACTGATAGATGTAACATTATTGTCAGGACATTACAGATTGCCATATGTTTCAACTGTGCAGAGACTTCACAAATGCCAACAGTGTACCTCATTGTCGGTGATGCGATTGCTGTGTAAAAAGCTTTTATTTACAAGTAATCACAGATATTTGCAAGAAAAGTAATGTTCTCTTGTCCTACTATATGAGGTTGGGAGTTAAACAGGTCTCTGATAGTGACAACAGTGTATACAGCTTTACATATGTTGCAACATAGCACTGCAGAGCATAATAGTGCAGGTATTTATGTACTGTTTTTCCCTTTCTTAACACAGGTAATAGGTTCATAGGTTAGTATTAGGCTAACTGCCCTTGCGAGCCATTTTAAGCCTAGCCAATTACCCCTTGTGAGATTCAAACCCTGCACCTTGTGTTTGTAAGGCAAACACCTTAACCATTAGGCCACCCTCCCAACCCAATTGGGGGGGGGATGGTCTCAGTCCACTACACAACCTGATGTCAATGTCTCCTCAGAATCTGATAATGATGGTGGCCAAAGTGAGGTACAGGTGGGGGTTTCAGGGGCTGAATCTGTCCCAGAGGTTTACAATCCTCTTCTGCCCTCATTATCACTGCACACAGTCAGTATGCCTACACATACCCAGTCCTCAGAGGCCACAGATACTGGACAGTCAAAGGGCGGGGACATTGAACAGGAAAGTGTGGCAACTATGGCTCCAGTGAATGTAGACACTGGCTATAGCCAGAAAGCTGGTGAGGTTCCACCAGGAGTATTGATAGGGGTGCTCATAGGAGGTCTGCTATCCTTCCACCAGCTGTTGCAGGTGTCTCATCACAGGTCACTCAGCATATGTTTTGGGCCATCATGGAGTAACAGATATGTTCTGAAAGGAACTCCAGATGAATGTTCAGGGTTATGGATGCAGCACAGTCTGACATTCATAATTGCCTCCACCACATTGGTGATACCCTGGATTGGTTCACTGATGCAGTGGAAAGAAGGTGGTCAGAGACAGATGGCAGACTATCTGTCTTGGAACACTCATTGTCCATGATGGAATGTCTGGCTGGTGTTGAGTGTCAGACTCGTGGACATAGGCCAGCAACTACATCTGCTGAGAGTCCATGTGGCCATGCACAATCACGCTCCCATAGTGGCAGTACGTCCAGTGCTCCACTGGGGAGTGTGCTGTCCATACCAAAACATGGCAGGCCCCAGGCTCATGGTCCTGGGCATTCCCATTGGATGACACAGTCTTAGCAGTCAATAGTCACCATCAGGTACTATCACTGCATGGAGGTGCCAGTGTATTTCCTGGCAGAGCCAGATCCCATGTTTGGGGGTGGAGACGGTAGACTGTCAGCTCTACCAAGCATGGTTCAAAGCTGTCCAACAAACACACATATAGGGCTAGCACTGAGCTTGATTCACTCACACACCACTGTCAAATTCAGGTCACCTACAGACACATACAGCATATTACCATGGTCTATTTTGCCTGCTTCCCTTCCTGACTCACACACATGCTTTCAACCTATTGGGTCAGCTTAGGCATCCTGCAGCCCCATACAACACCCTGTGCAAGTGATGACACCTGTGCCACATCCCTGTCATCCTCATCATTGATGCAGGTAAATGAAGCTGTGTCTCTGATGCACAGGGTGACTACATAAATTAATATGTAACTGGGTAATGCAGTGTTGTTTTGCCTTGACAATTGTACTGGTCACTGACAAGTACTATATACTGACATTTCTAATGAGTAAGCATCTTGACTTTGTGTACCTTATGTTGTATGATTTTGTAATGGCTGTATACTTACATGATGAAAGGTGTGTCATGAACCTGTTTATGGTTCAGTTTCAGGAGTCTGTATGGGACTCCTATGGATCCACAGCAGCAATAAACCCATAGATGTCACAACACAGGATGGAATGTCAATACAGAAGACATATGTCTCCACAAAGGTACAGCAGTATAGGTGGTGGCTCCATAAGGTATAAGTGTATAACAGGGTAACAAGGAGAATGACGTCATACAGCCTACTTATGCATCTCTCATCTATGACATGGTCCAATACCCTTAAGAAGTGTCACCAGGGTTTCTGGAGCTAACACATCTTCAAGCTATGGTGATGAAGATAACCCATCTACAAATTTATTGTATCTATTACAGACATTTGCCCTATACCAGTTATTATCATCTTGTTCTGCATCCCATTGTGTTACTTGCACATGATGTGCATTACAGCAGACATGTGTTTCTCATACTCGAGGAGCCTGTTACATATAGGGTGTAGTGTCTGTGTTATATACCTGTCTCTCCAGCATGTACTATTTATACCACAGTGGTAATGTAGGTGTGTAGAACAGGTAATACATGTGTTAGTTCTGTCTTGGATAAGCAGGAGGTACTCAGTAGGATCTGACACCTCCCTGTATGGCAGCCATACACATTCCCTCCAAAACACGTAGGAGATAGACTACACATGTACGCTTTTGACATGGACAACATCAGAGATGTTATCCACAATGTGTATTGGTTTACCATGGAACCTGTGTGGCTAATACAGGTATAAGATATGCCTGTGCAGTGACATAGCAAAGGTGCCATTGCACTCAATAATAGGTGTGATGAGAGCCAAATACAGTGTAACAATGACAGTCTGGGATTTACATGCCACACCTTTCTGTATAGGTTGTACAAAATTGAATGGATCCCCACATCTTACCAAACAGTGACAGTCACAGGCTACATTACTCTCTGTGTCCATAAGTCCATGAGTAATGGCTCAACTGTGTGTGGTGTGCGGACAGTACTATATTTTCCAGGGGTGGATGACTTCCAAAAGAATAGTATTGTGCATTTCTTGGCATTTACTATTTGTCAGTGGCTCTGACAAGAGCTAAATGTATGTTTCAGGCCATCCTGGATAACTGTTTGTTCTGTGTGGGATTCAGTGACAGCTCCTAATATGCAATCACCTACTAATGTAATCAGTCAGAGGTCACTGAAAGTGGCCGTGACTGCAGAGAAGGGAATGGCTACAAGGGGTACTACATTAATGATGTCTGAGGGAAGTCCACTGGTGACTGGCATCATTTTAGCATAGGTCTACCCAATGCTATCTTCCCAGATAATGACTATCAGACACTTGGCTATTGACCAGCTGACATACCAAGGCTATCCATCAGCTGACATACCACTCTGTAAATAAAATACACAGTTTTCAGCAAGGTTTGCTGGCCTAATATTGTCAAACATCTTGTCAGGCCATGGTAGGTGGAGTGAGTTATATTCCCTAATTATGAGTCTATCCTGAGTCTATCTGTTGCATAGTGTAACTCTCAGTGAGGGTCACCAGTTAAGGTAGGTAGATAGGTAGGCATGATCCCTTGAGCAAAACAAACTGTGTTTGGTCCAGTGTCAGTAGGTGTGCAACATTGTTACTAATCATATCCATGCTAACTCCTTTCATGGCTTTACATATCAGATGACTGAGAGATCTGAGGGCACTGCTTGGCACTGCATGCTAGTTGTCCTCTGTGCAACTAAGTATTGCAGTTACTTCCATCATGTTTCAAGAAAAAGAGTCATCCAAGGTGTCTGTACAGAGCACAGACAAACAATGGAGGAAAGCGTAACATGTATACCCTGTGAAGGTAAGGTAGGAGGTTTTACACAGGTATTTTGCAGTTGGACACTATTCAAGTGGTGTGTACCGAAAGGACGCAATTACCTTGTGAAAAACGAGGAAAGCAGGGGAGTCCCCTGGATTGCTGGTGCCTGGCTACTACTACTGCTGGTCTTACCACAAGCACTCTGTCATTGGATACCATGCTCTGATACTTCTTCTGTCATCACATGCAAACTGTTACTATGAAGCTCATAATGAGAAGCAGAACACAGCTGGTTTGTTCATCCACATGGTTGTCCCACATCATGAAAGACTCTATAGGCTTCACATATCCTACTCCAGGTAGATGCCTTGATTAGCAACCTGAGAAACCAGTTGGTTTTTGCATGTATTATGCCTTCTGTACCAGGGTTGATGGCATGTCACTAGGGAACTGACCAGATGGTGATTAGGAGAAAATCTGCAGCATCACAATATCATGTGCAATGTCCAGTGACATAGATATTAAGGCTTGCTGAAACAAGCAGCACAGTGGTGCGGATCCATCTTAGGTGACAATTTCACAGCACTTCATGCATCCTGCCCTTCAACAGATTAATTGTGGATATCTGCATGACATGGCTGTGAGGCCTACTGCAGTGGACTGGCCACCTTTGGTCAAAGTGTGTCCACCTGCCACATGTCCTAGGTATGTCATATTGTGCAGTTATGTACCTGGAACACATGTTGTGTTCCCAAATCATGTCACATAACAACCAGTTTTCTGTGTGGGTGCTTGACAGGCATTGTACACTTACAAGGCCAATGTAATGTCAGCAAAGTTGACAAAGTCCGGTGTGCATGAACAGGCATCCACATTTTCACTGCAAGTCATGCCTACAAACACTATGTTTCAAGCTGTCAACCCCAAGGGTGTGGCAGCATGACCCTAACTTTACAGGAGTTGCAGTGTCACATTTGTAGGTATGGTATTGGGACCATGCCTAAAGACAGGATTATGGTCAACCCAAGGTCCACATGGCTGGGAAAGCATGATATGACACAATGTTAGGTGCTGTATTACTTTAGTGGACCTACATAAAGGTTACATGTTACATTTCACCATCGGTCATGACACTGCCTAAAGATGGCATGCCATGACATACACACAAGCATGACTGTATTGCTAATGGCACTATCAATGACTGCTGATGAGATGTGGAAAGTGTCTCCACACCTCTACTCCTATGCCACACAAGCACAAAGTGTGATGGATTTTGTATTACTTTATTGCCTTTTTCTATTTTGTATACTGCAATTTGTTTTCTTTACAGTGTGTTTTACTTGTAATCTGCTTTTAACTGCATATTAAAACTTGAAAATATACCACAGCCCTGTCTCTTGTGAGTCAGACAGAATTTATTCTCACCCTCCTATCCTGTTACTGCTGCGTTGTTAAACACCATCTGTCTTTCTAAATGCCTGCCCCTTATGTTAATTTGACCATATATCTCCTTTTCTCTCTCCTTTCACTGGCATGTGTGAGAAAGCAAAAAAATATCATTTTGTGAAATCACCTCCCTTCAACTATTTTAATTTATTGCACATCCCACTGTACTCCATACTACCAGAATACAAAAGTGCCTACCCCCTATCAATCTATCTTGCCTTTTAACAATAGTGACTCTCCACTTAGACAGCTAAAACTTAAGTTACCCACTTTCATATCTAACTGCTTAGTGTACACTGCAGTGTTTAGGATAAAACATTTTTTTTCATCTTATCTTTAAGCATCTATTGCACGACCATCAGTTATTGGAGAGCCCACATTCTGCCTTTCAGTAGTCATCTTGGAATTAGTGGTTCTGTTTTCTTCTGGTGAGAGAAGGTGTACAGGGACATTATTTCCCGGAGACTGCTAATCACCAGAAAGCTTAATAACTGCTTTATAGGTGACAGCTTGGAATCTATGCTTATATTCTGCTCCTGGTTAGAGAAGGAGTAGAGTGCATTGATTCCTGACATTTCTGGTTGGAGAGTTAGTGTCTGTGCTTAATTTTCCTGACTGGACTAGTTGCTATTCAAGCAATTTACCAGAAAAAGGCTACAAGCTTACAGACCCTTGCATCATCTGGGACAAGACTGTGGATCACCAAACAGGCAGTGGCCTGATTCTCTTCTTAGGATTGGTGCTAATATTTTGCTTCTGGTGAGAGAAGAAGCAAAAGAGCATTGTATCTCAACAGAGTGAAGCTGTGGTGAGACCAGAATTAGTAGTAGCCAGGCCCAGGCAGTAACCATTCATGCGACTCCTCTCTTTTCATCATTCTTGACAAGCTAATTATTTATTTTCAGTAAGAACTGCTTGTTTTGTTTCTAACTTCAGAATATCTACATAAATACATCATCCTTACATTTTCAGGGTCTATGTATTAGCTTCCCCTCGAGTGTTTGGCAGTGCTCTGTACAGACTCAGACATCTTGAGTAATATTTTTCATGTAAAAGCACAATTGAAATTTCTCCAATACCTAGTTGTACACAGGACAACTAGTTTGCAGTGACAAGCACTGTCCACATAGTTGCAAACCAGGTATTCCTGACAGTGATTGATATTCTCACTTCAACTGTCTAATCAAAAAAGAAAGGGTCTGTTGCCATGGATATGAACTTTCCTACTGTATCTGTTACTGGCTTGGTGGATAATGGCATCCTGAGGCAATGTAGAAATTGCCTCATGTTTATTGACAACCAATTAATTCTCAAACAAACTGATATGATATATGAAAGATGTACTTGCAGAATGCCACTGGAGGCAAAGCTCTCATATAAAAGTACTCCTAATGTCAATAAGGTTGTCATTAGTAAACACACTGCAACCATAACACACAATTCAAAGCAGATATATCAACCCACATATGCTGAGGCACTTACATGTAACTTCCTAAACCACAAAGACCTCCAGGATGAAGTATACATAACAAATACCCTCAGCAGCCCAAAACGCACTCTTTCATAACAACAGCAACATCAAGACATAGAGCAACATCTCATGGAGCCTCTACTTCTGATCCCATAAGGCAAGCCACCACACAATACAACATTCTTGTCATTGGAGACTCCATTGTGAGACACACACTGATGTCCCTCTCATTAGGCTGAGTAAGAAGAGAGTTATGGTCAGTTGCTTAACAGGGGCTAGGATTCATCACATTACACATGCACTCATGACACTGGACCACAATTACCAATATGACTCAGTCATAGTCCATGCAGGAGTAGATGACCTGAGATGTACCTTCCTAGACTATATGAAGAGAGACATCAGGGAGCTCTCGGAATATGTGTCTCAGGCAGGTATGAGCATAGCATCGAGCAGCATTTTACCTTCTCCAAGGATGATGCCACAATATGAACAAAAAATGAATTACTTTAATAATTGGCTTAGTTTCTGGTGTCATTCTAAGGGGGTACAATACTTGTCAGCATGGAAGGAGATAGTCAACAGACCATGCTGCTTTGCCAGGAATGGTCTGCTCCTCTCCCCTCTGGGCTTTCAAATATTAATTAAAACATTGTCTTCCCCCATAGTGCCTTTTTTAGGCAATGCCAAACTGAAAGTAGTTCCAACATAGTGAATCAAAACCAAGAAAATCTAAATGTATTACTGCTTAATGCTAGGAGTCTACACAAAAAACTTCACCCCCTAGAAGTTTTTACCCTAGTAAATGCTGATGTCTATGAAGTCAATGATACATGGTTTAAAACTGCTGACAGAACACCTACAGTGCAAGGATACAATGCCTTCCACACATTTAGGCCAGCTACTTCACAGGCAAGGAATAAAGGTGGAGGTGTCTCTATTTACATCAAAATAAAATATACTTCAAGGCTGGTCAAACAGGACAATGCACTTGAGCTGCTCCATGTTCAAATCACCATAGGTAAAATCCAGTACCACTTCCTTGCAAGCTATAGGTTCCCCTCTATGACTCAGGATACACATCCCATGTATTTAAACTTGTTAGAAACACTAACCATCCAACCCAATACCATATTCATGAGTGACTTTAGTAACCCCACTATTAACTGGAAATCCTATGCCCCTCTATGACCAAGGAAACCCATACCATGTATTTAAACTTATCAGAAACACTAACTAGTCAACCCAATACCACATTCATGGGTGTTTAATTACCCCACTATTAACTGAGAATTCTATACAACATCAAATGTACATGCACAGAGATTCCTGGAATTTGTTAACATGAACTCTCTGGGACAGATAGGCAATACACCAACCAGGGGTGCAAACATACTGAATCTGGTCCTCACTAATATGGGAGACTGCTGCACACCCCCTACTGTAATGCCTTCCCTGGTAATGTCAGACCACAAAATGCTCTCCTTTGATGTAAAAATAAAACCCGAATGCCCAGCTAAACCTGGAATATTCATGGACTATTCTAAGACTAACATCCTGCTATTAAGTGAGAACCTGGCACATTGTCAAGCCACCATAAACCCTGAGAACACTTCTGCCTATGCAGAACTATTCACAGAAATCCTGTACAAGCATGTTAATAGCTGCATAGAGGCAGCTGTACCCACCAGGAAGAAGTACAGAACTAACTAAAAAAACAAGCCACCCTGGTGGAATCACAAAATAAATCAGCTGTATAACAGGAGGAAGAAAATCATGACAAACGTTAGGAGGTTCAGCAGCCATCAGGATAAAAGCACTCTCATCAAACTAAACAAACAACTCAGAGGAGAAATAAAATCTACCAAAGCCAAATTTGAGTTAAGTTTTTTTCCTCCCAGGCCAAGGACAACCACAAAGCATTCTTTAGCTATATCCTCAACCTCAAAAGCAATACAACAATTGCATGCAGAGCTCATTGTAAATGGAGCCACCCATACTGATCCAGAAGATATAGCAATCCTCCTGGCTAATAAATTCAGCTCCAACTTTACCCCTCTCTCCCCCTCAACCTTTCCTCAGGAAATATCATCAAATATAACTCACCCTACTATCACTAGGCAACAGGTCCTTAATGGTCTCTCTAAGACCAAGAACACTGCATCAATGGGCCCAGACAATATCCCAGGATGCCTTCTAAGTAGCACGAAACATAACCTATCAGGGCCGATGAAATTATTATTTAACAGTAGCCTCCAAACAGACTTTATGCCTCATGAATGGAGAAAGGCAACAGTCATCCCTTTGCACAAAGGTGGGCCATCTACAGACTCTGGAAACTACAGACCCATTAGTCTCACTAGTCTTATATGTAAAGGCATGGAAAGTATTATCATGGAGATGATCAACAAAGATCTAGTAAACCTCCAGACACTGGACCTAACCCAGTTTGGTTTTGTCAAGGGCAAATCATGCCTACTCAACCTGGTAGACTTCTTTGAGAATGTCACCAAAGCAATGGATGAGGGCAAAATCATTCACATTGCTTACTTTTACCTGGCCAAGGCATTTGACACAACACCCGACTCAGGCATTGGTGACAAACTCAAGATGTTAGGTACAAACCCATATGTCACCCAGTGGATAACAAACTGGCTCACAGACAGGACCCAGGAATTTAGAACTGGGAGTCCAACTCTACAAAGAGGCCAGTCACAAGTGGAGTCCCTCAGGGATCAGTTCTTGGACCGCTCCTTTTTTGGCGTTTACTTCTCAAAAGTCAAGGCTAATGTCAGTGGTCTCTGGCTTATTAAATTTACAGATGATTGCAAATAAGGAGCTTTCATTGAATCTCACACTGACACAAATGTTCTGCAAGAGGTGCTGATGCAGACAAACAACTGGTGTCAGAGCCATGGCTTAAAAATAAATGCCAAGAAATGCATAATAGTATCATTTGTGAAGTCACTCATCCCTGGTAACAATCATATTGACAATGTACTCCTTAAAGCTGACCCAGTAGTCACGGACATAGAGACACACATAGTAGTAATCTAGTCTTAGATCATCACATGTCTACAGTGGTGAGGAAATAATTCTATGTTGCACAACTTATAAACAAAGGTATGGCATCTAAGTCCAAGGATGTCATTGGTCCACTGTATTTGGCATTCATCAGACCTATCATTGAGTACAATTACCCCTTTGGTATGTACCTAACCAGGCATATCCAACAATTGGATCTTCCACAGAACTTTCCCACTAAATGAATACAGGGCTTAAGTAATATGTCCTATGCAGATCACCTCAAGTCCCTATACATGTAGGTAAATAGATTAGTACTAAGCTAACTGCCCTCGCGAGCCATTTTAAGCTTAGCCAATTATCCCTTGTGAGACTCAAACCCTGCATCTTGTGTTTGTAAGGTAAATACCTTAACCATTTAGGCCACCCTCCCAGCCCCTTTGTTCTGCATTGTATTCTGTCTCCTACAGGCTTTTGAGGGGAGATCTCTAACTGGTGTACAGGGCATTGCAGACCACACTCTAATGGAATTCCTGCATATCCACAAAACAAACAACACCATTCTAAAGACTTAAACTTTGCCTCTGATATAAACCTGCTGGAGACATAGGTATGTATCCCAGAGAAAACCCTATCTATGGAATAGGTTCCCCACCCATATGAAGGAGAGTTCCTCCCTAACCCAATTCAAGTGCACTTTGGACAACTGGATAGGAAACTGGAAACTCATTCCTGGTTTGGCACATATGTCTTTAATGGACAGAGGTAACCTGTAAATGGTTCATCTCCCAGGGCCATGCTTGCACTTATCAAGGGTATCAGAACTTGTCAGAGATTTGGGATGCATGGTTATGCTTAAAAAGCCCTTGTGGTGATTAGTTTAGTAAACACCTATGAACCTATATGACTGTATTTCAAACCTTGATTCCATGGCATCTCACACAGCAGTCTGTACATGTGACAATGGACATTTTGCCAACATGCACAGCTCACCTCCTGCACCACCCACATCCACATCCCACAAACCTGCATGCGTGCAACTCCTTACCAGATACATTCCCAAACAACAGACACCTTAAAAAATCATACCTCTGGAGATCACAGTACACATAATAGTGTTTGCACCATTGTCTCGCCAGTCAAACACCTGAGACAAAACACAAAATCAAACCTATTATTCATAGGTGATTAAATCCTGAAACACATTGATGTCCGTGTCACCAGGCTACATATGGGAAACATCACAGATAGCTGTCTGTGGGTTGACACGATATGCCATACCACAACTTGGTGCAAATCAAGGAATATCAGATAACATAATGATGACATCATGGTTGCTGCAGATGTATACGACTAGGGACATACATCACCGGACTGTTTGCAGACACATGACTGAGCTCAGACACTCTGTGTCTCTTGTGGGTATGCCGTTAGCTTTCAGTTGCATTTGACCCTCACCTTGGATGATGGCTCAATTGTTGTTGTGTCTTTTGGCTTTTCCCAGTTAGGGGTCACCACAGCAGAAATCCGGTCCGCTAATGATTGGTAGTTGATTTTTACGTGCCGAGTTACCAGCCCTGATGCACAACCTTCAACAAAGGTACGCCCATTCACACATGTATCCACGCAGAAGACGCTCTAGCTGAGAATCAAACTGGACAGCGTCTTACTATGAGGCAACAACGCTACCGCAGCACCACCACCGCCAATGGAAAATGATGGATGTCAATAATTGCCTTAATGTGTGGTGTCATTGTAAGGGGATCCACAAAATGTCTGCCTTGGATGACTTGCTCAACAGACATCAATGCTTTGCCAGAGGTGGTCTTCATCTCTTACCCCTGGGATTTTGAGTACTGGCCAAGGCTGCTAACACACCCACAGTGCATCTTATAGGTACTATCTGGAGGGAAAACTTTTCAATGAGAACCCCATCTTCATACAACATCATGGTTATGCTGCTACATGCTGGGAATGACAAAACTAGACCCCACTCTGTGGATGGTGTCCCCACCTTAGAATATGCAGACATTTGTGCAGTCAAAGACACCTGGTTCAAGGTTGTGTACAGCACCACAGCCATACCAGACTGCACGTCCTTCCACATGTTCAGACCTTAGACTGAAAGTGAGTGAGGTAATGCAGGTGGTGTATACATAGTTATTAAGGATAACTACACATTCAGATTTAGTGAAACACTATGCTTTCCCAGAGACACTGCAGGTGCTATTCACTGCTGTAAGGGCACCTAATCAAGCCATTATCAGCTACAGGAGCAGTTCCATGAATCCAGACACTCGTGCTTATTTGAATATACTTGTATCTATCAAGATATATCAATACACCATGGTTTGGGGTGGCATTAAGTAACCAACAACTGTGCTGTTTAGTCATGTTGAAGCTCACTTGCCCAAAGGATAGTCCATGCCCTTAACTATAATGCCTTGGACCAGTTGTGTGACATTCCAAGGGGAGTCAACATTGTGCTTTATGTGTTTCCCAATATGGGTGGCCAGTGCAGCCCCCCACTGTAAGGTCCTCCCTAGTAAGATCTGAACATAGATCAGTGTCATTAAAACTATTAGACCTAACTCCCCTCCTTGAAGAAAATACAGAAATATACTTCAACAAAGCAATGTATTACCTCCTATAGGATAGTTTATATAGCATGACTGCACCTCCACCATCAGATGGAGCAGGCAAGCATGCAGAGCTCTACACCCATGCATTATGTGAGCAGCAGTACAATTGTATAGACCTGGCTGTACCTGACAGGAGGAACACAAGCTCCTTTTGGCACAGCAAACCTGTGTGGTGGACAGCTGCCATTAGCAGGTTGTACAATAAGAGATGGACATTGGTGTGTAACATTTGGGGTGAGGGTGCCCCCTAAAATGGAGGCACAATTTCCTCAGCTAACACAAGCACATAGTGTTGTTATGACATTGTTTAGAAATGGTATGAGTGCAAAATTATTCTCCCCCACAAATCAGAACCACAACGTACAGTGTAGTTACATGTGTAAGCTCAGAGGACAGGCCCAGATTGTTGATGGACTTGTATTTAATGATACCACATATAATGGGTCTATGCTCTTAGCTAACCTGTTGGCCCACAGGTTCTGTGTCAACTTCGCTACCCTGTCCCCACCACATGTGCCACATGACAATCCTACAACCTGTCCCATACCTTCCATATCTACAGAGCAGGTCATAACTGTCCTCTCTGTGGGAGATCCACAGCATCTCTTGGATATGCTAACATCTCAGGCTGCATCCTACATATGATCTGGAAGGGATTATTAACACCATTGGGAACTCCTTGCAACCATACCGTAATCACTGTCTGCATTCCAGCTGACTGGATAATGGCAACTGTTATCCTCTTGCACAGAGGTGGTGCATCCACCAAGCACTGGAACTATAGACCTATTTGCCTGTGTAGCCATATCTGCATGCCTGTAGGGCAAATCATCATGAAGCTGATCAACAGAAATTTATGTGATCTACAAACAGTTGACTGTATATAGTTTCGATTTTTGAATCTATGGCTGTTGAACATGGTGGACATGTTCGAGGTAGTCAACAAGGACCTGGGTGAGGGGACATCAGGGCATATAACCCTATGGATTTAACCAAGCCATGTGACTCTATCCCCCACTCAGGCATCATTGATAAAAGCACCCACTTAGGCATTCATGGTAATATCATTATCACAGGTTCATAGGTAAGTACTAGGCTATCGGCCCAAGGGCCTAAGTAAGCCTAGCCAACAAAGTTCCCTGGCTTATGCCACCCAAGAAAGTTAATTTCCTGTGCCCCTGTTGAGCAGAGCCACAGAAGTGATCCCCAGGGTGTATTTCCTATTTCCCATCCACTCATCAAGATTTTTCTTGAAGAGTGCTAATGAGGAGCTTTGCTTGACATAGATGGATAGCTTGTTCCAGAGTATAGGAAGTCTCTGGGACAGGAATATATCCCTCCAGCATGTCTTGTTTATTGTGGTGACAAGGTTTAGGTCCCTAGACTGTTTAGCTCAGAGGGATTGAGATTTCATTAGGTGTAGCATGTCCAACAGCTCTGGGTTTAACATAGCTTTATACATTAGGCAGAGATCTCCTTGGAGTAGACAATATGCTACAGAGTAAAGCTGGAGTTTTTTGAGATGGTCAGTGTAGGGCATTTGTTTGAGGCTTTGTGAGGTACTTTTGTGGCCTTTCCAGCTGCTGCAGATGTCTTGTGAGGTACATTCCAAAAGGAGCATTGTACTCTATAATGGGTCTAATGAGTGCCGAGTAGAGGGGAACAATGACCTCTTTTATCCTGGATGAGAACCCTTTTGTGATGAGGTGTACTACATAAAAGGATTTCCTGACTACTGTGGTGATGTGATTATCAAAGCAGAGACTACTGTCCACCTGGGTCGGAAGGTCTCTTATCACACATTCGGTTTTAAGTAGACGGCCATTTATGTAGTAGTTCATGGGTACAGAGTTTTTACCAAAGTGGATGACAATGCACTTTTTGGCATTAAGCTTGAGGCCATGCCTCTGTCACCAGGCATCTTCCTCAGTGAGGCCCTTCTGTAGGATGTCCACATCATTTGGGGACTCGACTATGACTCCTAGTTTGCAGTCATCTGCAAACTTCGTTAGCCAGAGGCCTTCTGTGTTAGCCTGTACTTCAGAGAAGTAGATACCAAACAGGAGAGGTCCCAGGACTGAACCCTGTGGTATTCCACTTGTCACTGGTCTGAAGTCAGATTTGGAGTCTGCAACTTTTACAGTGTGGGTTCTGTCAGTGAGTCAGTTGGCAACCCATCTTGTGATGTAGGGATTTATACCTAGTTTAGTGAGTTTAGCTATAATTCCAGAATGGGGTTTGGTGTTGAAAGCCTCGGCGGGGTCAAGATAGGCTGTGTGAACCACCTTACCCTCATCTACAGCTTTGGTGACTGCTTCAAAGAAGTCAATCAAGTTCAGAAGGCATGATCTGCCTTTCGCAAACCTGAACTGGGTGGGGTCCAGAGTTTGAGGTTACCAATATATTTGTTTATGAGATCCATGATGATATGTTCCATGGCCTTGCAGACCAGGCTCGTCAGGCTAATAGGGCGATAGTTCCAAGGATCAGTGATGGCTCCCTCTTTGTGGAGTGGGATAACTGTTGCTGTGTGCCATTCAGTGAACACAAAGCCTGATGTGAGACTATGACTGAACACGGTGCTTAGGTGGGGAGCCAGTTCGTTCTGAAGTTCATGTAAAACACAGCCTGGGATGTTGTCCGGTCCCATGAATGCTGTGTTTTTGGTTTTAGAGAGTGCAGCTTTTACCTGCATATATGTGATTACAGGGACTCTGCATTCTTCCTGTATAGATATGGGCCCTTTAGGGGGTGAGAGGGGGGTAACGTTAGCACTGACCCTATCTGCCAGGATGTTGGCAATATCAGTTGGTTCTGTAATTTTCATGCCGTTGTGCTGTAACTCAGAGCAGATCTGGGTGTTGCCATTGAGATTCTTGACATAGCTATAGAATGCTTTATGGTTTCCCTTAGAATCAGTGGGGGTTTCGTTTTTGTAGTTAACTTTGGAAGATCTTATAAGGGATCTCAGCTTCTTACTGAGGCAGACCAGGGACTTCTTCCACTCATGGGATTTTACTCTCTTTTGCAACAGTTTATTTCTTTTGTTGCAGAGTCTGTTTATGGCAGGGCACCACCAGATTGGTTTCCTTTTTTTTGAGGATAGCATCTTGGTTCTTTTTGGGATAGCACAATTGTAGAGGTCACTAAGTGGCTCAGTGAAAGTACACATACTCAAAATAGAGAAATCCACCTCCGATAGCTGATCTGTAAACAGCAGTGTTCAACAGGGCTCAGTACATGGTACATGGTTCTGTACTGCTTGGAATCTACTGAATGTGTGTGGCTGGCAATGTTGGTTGATGGCCTGCCAACTGTAAGCGGTGATAGACTCTGTGAGGTTATGTCAATTTCCTACAAGACGGTATTGATGATCAAATGCCTGTTGACATACAAATGGCCATAAACTCTATGCAAGTATCTATGTAGTATCATTTCTACTGGTAACACATATGTTCTTGGTAAGCAGCATATCAGTCACAACACGTGATGTACATACTCAGGGGTGATAGACCTGGGCACACAGGCCCAGCCACACAGGTTAACACCTCATGTACCTGAGATCACCGTGTCTCCCTAGTGGTAAGACAGGAATTACATGTCATAACTGAGGGTACAGTCACCCAAAATTGACATATTCATAACCTCCAATTTCTCTTCTGTCAACATGCCAATATTTGAGTGCAATTGCCATTTGGTAATGTACCTTTCCAAGCACTACTGGCAATTGCACACACCACAATGATCCCTCACAACAGAACTTCACGTCTTCAGTATCTGTTCAATGGGGTTCATCTGAAATCAGTGGTCATTGTAGCCTGGGGCATATAGACTACTCAGATATGATCTCTGCCTTGCATACTTTGCTATGTGTGACCCTGCTTGACTGGAAATTCTGCATATCTGTAGGTGGCATGGTACATGTATTACTCACTCTAAGGACATTAACCTGGTATGTGACATTAATAATACATGGTGGTGAGAGAGATCTGTCTAGCAAACTGTAACACATCTTTGAAACAGAATCCGGCCTAATGGCAAACAGAGCACCTCAGTGGACCTCATCAGATGCCATCTGTATTATTGGTTGGATGACCCTCATTTCACCACAGGGCTTCTGCCTGTGTCCCTCGTGGACAGGGGCAATTCTTGGTGATCATGTAAATAAGGGTATAAACTTGGCTAGGAGTGTGGGACTGTAGGGCCATTATGCTACTAAAGTTCAAAGATCCTATGATTCCATGAGCTGATGTAAAATGCTTTAACAGCCACACACATAAACCTGGCTACATTGAGGATAGCACCACGTCCAATTACTGTTTACAGGACACACATACACTACAAGTTGGTTGCATGTAGATTAGAACACTTACCTATATAATGGTACACACTTCATATCACAGTACATGATGCACATGCTACACCTCAAGTCTTCTATTCCTATTTCTTTAGGACATTTTATGCTTGATGACATCAGCAGGCCTAGTTGTGGTTAGGCGTTTGGAGGCCCACATCACCTGCTTCAAACAAAATACTGGAAAACCATTCTTTCTAAGTTACTGAGGTGATCGTATTTATATTATACAGCAATGCACACACACACACATACACACACACACACACACACACACACACACACACACACACACACACACACACACACAAACACAAACAGACACACACATACACACACACACACACACACACACACACACACACACACACACACACACACACACACTGAATGGCCTAGAGTGATATTAAAACCCCTACCTAACTAGTTTTACACACTGCAGATTACAGTATTTATAGCACATGCCATAGCGTACATCTGGCATTATAATGGCAGCTGGTAGTCTTAAGGTCGATGACATCAGCAGGCCTTGTAAGAAGAGGGCAGTTTGAAAACTGGCAACAACTTACAGGGCCAAAAAGTGAAGAACTATTGCAGCTTGATAGTCAATAAGGGATTCTCAGTTGTTTTAGCAGGAGGATACATGCCCGCACACACACACACCAAGAGGCCTGGAGAGAGATTATAACCCCTACCTAATTAGTCTTTCACACTATAGATCACAGCATTTATCACATGCACCATGGCTTAAGTTTGACATTGCAATTGCAGCTGGTAGTCTTAAGGTTGATGACATCAGCAGGCCTTGTAGAAGAGGGAAGTTTGGAAATTGGCAACAACTTACAGGGGCAAAAAGTGCAGAACTATTGCAGTTTGATAGTCAATGAGGGACTCCAAGTTGTTTTGCAGGGGGATACATGTGCACAAACACACACACACCAAGTGGTCTCGAGATAGAAGAGAACCCCTACCTAACTACTCTTACACACTGTAGGTCACAGTGTTTATCACACATGGCACAGCTTAAGGCTGATAATACAATGGCAGTGGTAGTCTTAAGGTCGATGACATCAGCAGGCCTTGTAGAAGAGGACACTTTGGCAACCGGCAGCAACATATAGGGCCAAAAAGTGCAGAACCATTGTAGTTTGATAGTCACTGATGGATTCTCAGTTGTTTTGCAGGGGGATTCATGTGCGCAAACACACACAAAGTGAACTAGAGTGAGCTTAAACCCTTACCCAACTACTCTTTCACACTACAGATCATTGTACTTATCACACGCTGCACGGCTGATGTCAGTTTTAGAGATGACTGCAGGCAAATTGCTTGTGGATTACACAAACTAGACTTGTGCTAAACAGCATCTGTGGCATGCAGAGTGAAATTGCTTCATACTGTTATCTGCATCTAATAGCCTGACAGTCAGATAACTGTTATTTATCCTAGCTATGTGGTTACAGTTGCTAGTTTGGTCACATGTGGCTGTTTGCATTTGGATGGGCAAGCCTATGGGGAAGAACAATGTTCCTTGTCCATGCGTGCATAGACAACATTATGCATTACACCACCTGATTGCCTGTTGCTGTATGTGTGGTGACATCCAGCAGTCACAGGGGTCTGTAGGTAAGTGCATTATGTACTGTTGAGCCCTTACTTTGGATTATTTGAGCAACAAAATAGATGTGTAATAGTGCAGCTTTACTCACCATTATCAGGGTATGTAGGACACTACAGACATCCACACACATATTTATGCATATAACAGGATGTATATAAAATGTAGCTGTGTCTGTATGATATATATATATATATATATATATATATATATATATATATATATATATATATATATATATATATATATATATATATATACATACACCCACGAGTCTACTTCACTTACCTGACATCCCACATAACCTACATGCAAAACACAGAGACGACAACACCGACAATTCACAACACCGAACTGCACATACCCAACACACACAATACCGACACTTCAAAACCCCAACACACCTCTGTAAAACATGCACACAACACACATAAACAACATACAAAAGAAAAAACACAGCACTCAACATAAAACTACCTAGCTTTCTTCAATCACACCTTGCCCACCATCTACACTAAACTCGACAGACCAACTTGAGTGGAACAGGAAATTCGCTCTTGTGGACATTGCAGTGCAATCTTGGAGTTGGTTTATTTAAGTTACGTAGGGTATGGGAGTGCAGAGTGGTGTAGCCCCCTGCAAGAACGTGAAATGTGAAAGTGTTTTAGATTTTTTATTTGTAGTGTATGTTTTGTTTTAGTTTTCAGTAAGAAGCTGAGATCCCTCATAAAATCCTCCAAAGCTAGTTATGAAAACAAAATCGCTACGGATTCTAAAGACAACCACAAAGCATTCTATAGCTATGTCAAGAATCTCAATGGCAACACTCAGATCTGCTCTGAGTTACAGCACAATGACACTAAATATACAGAACCAACTGATATTGCTAACATCCTGGCAGACAGGTTCATTGCTAACTTTACCCCCCTCACCACCTAAAGGGCCCATCTCTATACCAGAAGAATGCAAAGTTCCTATAATCACGGCTAGACTGGTAAAACCCACACTCTTCAAAGCCAAGAACTCAGCATCCATGTGACTTGACAACATCCCAGGTTGTGTTCTACATGAACTACAGAATGAACTGGCACCCCAACTAAGCACCATGTTCAGTCATAGCCTCACCTCAGGCTTTGTTCCCACTGAATGGCACACAGCAACGGTTATCCAACTCCACAAAGGGGGAGCCACCACAGACCAGGGGAACTACTGTCCCATTAGCCTAATGAGCCTGGTTTGCATGGAACGTATCATCATGGAACTTATAAACAAAGACATTGGTAATCTCCAAACTCTGGACCCCACCCAGTTCGGGATTGTAAAAGGCAGCTCATGTCTCCTAAACCTGATTGACTTCTTTGAAGCAGTCTCCAAAGCTGTAGACAAGGGTAAGGTGGTTCACACAGCCTATCATAGTCTCGCCAAGGCTTTTGACACCATCCCCACTCTGGAATTATAGATACACTCACTAAACTAGGTATAAATTCCTATGTCACAAGATGGTTTGCCAACTGGGCACTGACAGAACCCACACTGGGAAAGGAGCAGACTCCAAATCCGACTTCCGACCAATGACAAGTGGAGAACCACAGGGTTCAGTCCTGGGTCCTCTCTTGTTTGGTATCTACTTTTCTGAAGTACAGGCTAACACAGAAGGTCTTTGGCTAACAAAGTTTGCAGTAGACTGCAAACTATGAGCCATAATTGAAACACCTAACGATGTGGACATCCTACAAAAGGACATCACTGAGACAGATGCCTGGTGTCTAAATCATGGCTTTTTGCTCAGTGCCAAAAAGTGCATTGTCATCCCCCTTTGGTAAAAACTCTGTACCCATGAGCTACCATTTAGGTGGTAGTCTACTTAACACTGAAAGTGTGATATGAGACCTTGGGACACTGGTGGACAGTAGTCTCGCCTTTGATAATCACATCACCACAGTAGTCAGGAAATCCTTTTATGTGGCACACTTCATCACAAAAGGTTTCTTATTCAGGAAAAAAGAGGTCTTTGATCACCTCTACCCGTCACTCATTATACCCATTATAGAGTACAATGACCCTTTTGGTATGTACCTCACAAGACATCTACAACAACTGGAAAAGCTGCAGAAATACCTCACAAAGGGTATTACTGGCCTCAAATAGATGCCCTATGCAGACCGTCTCAAAAAACTCCAGCTTTACTTTGTCGCATATCGCCTACTCAGAGGCGATCTTTGCCTAACATACAAAGCTATGTAAAACCAAGAGCTATTGGACATGCTCCACTTAAAGAAATCCAATCCCTCTGAGCTACACATTCTAGGGACCTAAACCTTGTCACCACAATAAACAGAACATGCTGTAGGGATAGATTCCTGTCCCAGAGACTTCTCATACTCTGGAACAAACTACCTATCTATATCAAACAAAGCTCCTCATTAGCACTCTTCAAGAAAAATCTTGATTGGGTGGGAAATAGGAAATTCACCCCGTGGATCACCTCTGTGGGGCACAGGAAAATAATTTTCTTTGGTGGCGAATGCCAGGGTACCTTTTTGGCTAGGCTTGTATAGGCCCTAGGGCTGATAGCCTAGTACCTACCTATGAACCTGTGAACCTACTACATATATATATATATATATATATATATATATATATATATATATATATATATATATATTTATAGGTTCACTTTATAATTTTGAAATACTGAAATTCCAAATTTCAGTATCCCGAAATTATAAAGTCGAACCTTTAAAATCGCAAAAGTGCATAATCGTGAATCCAAATACCTCAAATTGGTGGTTATAGCTTTAAGGTACATTACGTGCATTGTTGTGAGTGGTTGGTGTCTGGTGTTGTGTGTGGATTTAGGTGTAATTTAAGGTATGTGAGTGTTTTGCAAGGGTGTTGTGTGTGAGTTTGAGTGTGTGTGAATTTGTTTTTCTGTTGTATGTGGGTTAGGGTAGGCAGGTGAAAGTATTAGTGTGTAAGTGTTGGATGTGTTGGTTTTTGTTTATGCGTGATGTTTTTGTGTTTGCAAGGGACTGTAGAATGTGTGGGTGTGAGTTTCCTTTGTGTGTCTGTGCGATCTCGGAGTTAGTGTGTTGTTGTTGTGTCTTTTGGCTTTTCCTGGTTAGGGATCACCACAGCGGAACTCCGGTCCGCTAATGATTGGCAGTTGATTTTTACGTGCTGAGTTGCCAGCCCTAATGCACAACCTTCAACGAAGGTACGCCCATTCATGCATGTCTCCACGCAGAAGACGCTGTAGTTGTGAGTCGAACCGTACAGCATCTTACTGTGAAGTGACAGCACTACCGCAGCACCACCACCACCACGGATAGTTAGTGTGTGTGTGTGTATATATATATATATATATATATATATATATATATAAGTAGGGGGTGGGGGCCCCCCTGCTTATATGTAGTGTAGGTTTGTTTGTTTGTGTTTTTGTGTTTGTGTGTATTTTTTTCTGTTGTGGTGTAGGTTGGATGATGTAGGTGTTGTGTGATGTATGGTGCGTTTGTGTTTGTGATTTTATGTTTTGTGATTGTGTAGTTTCAGGATTTGGGACGTTCGACTTTATGATTTCGAAATACTGATATTCGGGATTTCAGTATTTCAAGATTATAAAGTAAACCCACATATATATATATATATATATATATATATATATATACATATATACATATATATATATATATATATATATATATATATATATATATATATATATTTTTTATATATATATATATATATATATATATATATATGTGTGTGTGTGTGTGTGTGTGTGTGTGTGTATAGACATACCTATACATATCATATCATTTTGAGTAAGGGGCAATAGAACTGCACTCTTTTTAAGTGTATGAGCATGCCCAGTGGGATTGCCAGTACTTATGAACTGACACCAGGCCACACCTATCTGTACTCCAGTCTGGGATTTTGTGTGTTATAGACAATGACATCTGTCCCCCTTTGTGCAGTACTATACTTCACTCAAATTGTCCATGGCATTCTTGAGCTGTCTGATGTAATTTATATGTGACAGAGATTAATAATGTTACACCACACACACACTGACAGTCTGTAAGAAAACCAACATAATAATACTTCACACCCCTAAGGATGTGGATACTTCCAGATTAAAACCATCAACACCATCACTCATGCTAACTTCCCTAGTCCACTGAGCCACACAAGCTGCCAGACAGAGAATAGTCATTCATCACGCAATCAACTGCATAAATATGTACAATGTTATTCCTGAGTTGTGAGACATACAATGTATAATCAATTTCTATGTCACTGTCCTGAGATTGCCTGGACTGCTGATATTCCATTGATTAGTTACTGTTACAGCAGTTATATGGAAATACTGCTATGTTGGGGTTGGGAGAGCATCACTGCATATTCTGTTGGGATACACAGTAGTCTAAATATCATGCATCCCCAATGTTTAACATCTCTCTTGATTAATGCAGTGAATATTCCATGCATGTGGTCTAGTGACTATTAAAGGACACATGGTTTTGGACTGGGTATCTATAGTCCCATGTGGATGTTACTTCTGTCCAAATAGCCCACAATATTTACTTGCATAAATGTAGCAGATCCATACATGCAATACCATATCATACTAATTCTTACAAGTATTGTGTAGGTTAGAGACTTACCTTGTGAATGCAGCAGTTGACAGACCTGTAGTTCAGGGCTGACTCTCTCTGATGCAGGCAGTACACAACCATTACAAGGATAGGTGCAGGTTGTGTGTGTTGCCTGGTATCAATTTTAATATATGTATGTGAGTAAGAGTATGGTGTCATTCCCTATGTCTCTAGGTTGTCAGTGGATGTGCAAGGTGCTGTCTTTTACCCAAGACCAGGGTGTACTGGGCATGTCTACATCTGCCTAGAGGGCCTCCGAGTCCTCCTGTGACTGCCGTGACCTAGGCATTGGTGGAGGACTGTGTATCCCTTCCATTTGCTGATCCTGCTGCAGCTGTTTCCACAGGATCAGATTGTATTGCATAGCACATACTGTGAACATATGTGCACATGTGGCTAGAGAGTACTGCAGGGGACCCAAAGATATATCGAGGCACTGGAACCATTGCTTCAGAAGCTCAAACACATGCTCTATGATATTCCTCGCTTGTGCGTGTGCCTCATTATGACATTCTTCCATGGGTGTGTGTGCATTTCTGATGGGTGTCATCATTCATGGTTCCAAGGTGTAGCCAGCATCCCCCAGTGAATGGACACGTGGAATGTCCCCTCTAGCAAACATTTGGTACAGCTCTGATGCATGACAGATATGGGAGTCATGATAACTGCCAGGGCTACCAGCACACACATTCAGGATAATCCCCTGTGTATTGCACATGACCTGTCAGTTGATGGAGTGGTACCCCTTGCAGCTGACATAGATTCTACCCTCCTCACAGGGTGGTGCCTTGATGTGTACATGAGTGCAATCTATAGCACCCAGTATGTCAGGGTAGTGTGCTACGTGTTAGAAGTGTTGCATATTACTGGCCATCACCTCAGATGTGCGATGGAAAGATATGTGCTCACTGGCATGTGGTAGCATGGCATCCAGGAACTGTTGCAGTATCCTGGATGAAGATGCCTGTGAGACTCCCATCATGTCCCCAGTTGGTCTTTAGAAAGTACCTGTAGCTAGTATCATAAGGGCTACATATATCTTTGTTTCCACTGGGAGGGGTTCCCCTCTGTTGGCTCTGGGTCTCAGTTGAGGGCAGCAGAGCTCAGTGAGTTCTTATAGTATTTCCCTGTCCATCCTGCAGTACTCTACACTCTCCAGCTCATGCAGCCCCTGGAAGGTTACCATGGGCCTGGACACTCTTCTCTTTCTCTGCCTAGGCCTATTGTTATCAGTGCCAGCAGGACTGATTTCAGTATCTAGTAGATATAAATGTAGCTGACTTGCAGCAGCCCGTAACATTATCTCAGTTAAAATTCCCAAGTCTGTACTCCAATGGTCCAGAGTATGGGGGAGAATCAGAATGCAGAGTGTATGCATACTTTATACAGTTCCACTGTAGGTGCAGAATGTGTGATTTGGTATCCATGATGCCTTCACTTACCTACAATATAAATTAACAGCATTTAATGGCCTTATTTCAGTGTGTGATGCTGCACACAGTGCCACACCATGCAGCATAGCTTATACAAAGGTCAGCATTTCTAATTGATACATCTGGTTTTAAGAACATACTTAGCCAGGCGGCATGACACACAAACAGAAAACATGTGCACCTAAGATTAAAAGACCTTAGAAGTGAGAAGACTCACACCCCTGATGTCAGCCACATCCTGTGTAAACATCAACATAGTGTAAGACTGTACACGAAGAGGATATGCAGATACGATTACTCCTTTCTGCTATTCAATAACTCCACATCATTTGCATACTTATCCATGCTGACAGCCTAGAAACTACACACTTCATAGCCCTATCACCTTAGCAACAGCAACAATACACCATTATAGGGACCCCAAGCAAGGTCCTATAACTTATTTCTGTCACATAGTATAAAATTCTTTTTTTCCTATTTTTTTTAATTTTTCTATTAAGCATGTTTGCGCACTGTGCACATAGAGCAAACATGCTGAGATTATTACAAAATGTAACTTATTCTCTTTAATCTTTCCGATATACAGAATAATAGTTTTGCTCATATGTGTATGTGGTATTACATTTTCAGGGAATTTATGGAAATATATTCTGTCTAGACTCCTGTACATGGCATTTTTCCAAGTTCACTATGGACACTGACAAGGGGTCTGAACAGATGCAATTCTGCTTGTTGGATTACTCTAGCTGTCTCATTTGCATGAGATTCACCTGCTTATGAGGCAATTTGCATGCCACAGAATTTTCCACGATAAATAAAAACATGCAGGCTTTGTTAAATTCCCCCTATAGTGTATAGTGCTGTGTGTAGTGTGAAGTTTGTATTGTCATCATTATTCACAGTACTGCCTGGTTTCCTACCAGAAAAAAAGAAGTGGAGAACAAAAAAATCATTGTTAAGTACTTCAACTTGGAGCTTTGAGACAGTAAAATCTACCCTCACCTCAAAAGACCCATAGCAGTAATCAAATTAATAAGATCGGACTTATCTCCCCAAAGGGGTTGGCATTTCTAGTGTTCAGATTTCTAAACCAAAGGCTTGAAAAATAACCACTGTGATATATTTCAAGTTGTTGCTTCTGAAGTGAAAGTGCAGTGAAAGGAATACCTCCTAACACCGAGCATGCTAAGTATAAATAGGAAAGAGTGCATTCTGCTGTGGGCAGTGTCTAGTGTTACCATTGCCCACAATTTTATTTCATTTTCTCCTACAAAAATAAAAAAAACACAAAACTCCAAGTGAAAAACATCTATTAATGTCCAAGTGTCTGCACCTCCCAATAGAGTTGAGTCTTGTGACTAGAGATTGCTGATATAACAGTGAGATCAGTTGTTAAGGAAATTTGATGCCAGGTAACTGACAGCAAAGTAAAAGAACATGGGTGGGAAGATGATATGGTTGGAATAATAGCTGAGGTTATCATTTCATGGACACAAGGTGCTGGGTTCAATTTCTGCAGTCACTGTCTTTGAGCAGTTTGCCTTTTCTCTGCATGCCTGTGTAGGATTCTTCCCCAGAAACATGCCAGGTGTATCCATCTCAAAGATGGAAGGTGTTGGGCTCAAACCCACCTTCCCAGTCCCCAAATGATCTTGTGATGTATACCAACAGAGTGAACTAAAAATTAATTCAAGAAAGTCATAGGCAGCAGCTGCAACATATAGTCTAAGTGGTACCTGTTGTGGAAAGAATTGTGTAGCCTAATTGCTTTAGGCATCAGCTATGCCATGCAGGATCATCTAGGCTGGATAACAGACTGCAAGCCAGGTCAGGGGAAGACAAGAGGTTGGATGTGATGTTAATGGAATGAAACCATGCAAATTGGAGGCTATAAATATATATTTGGGTGGTGTGCGAGATCACTCCTGTATTATAATGTTGTGAAAAGTGGTAGGGAGGGTTTGTCAGCTGGAAATGGAATCCAAGTAAGTCAAAGGGGCTAGAGCTGGTAGAATGGTTAGAGGAGATGGCTAAAGGTGTGATGGAAAGGTATATATATTAGAAGGAGACAGAGAAGGGATTAAAGAGTATGATGGAACCAATGACTTCCAGAGATTGGAAGTGATGATGTATAGAGTTTGGAAAAATAAATGGCGATGATATCAAGTTGGGGGGATAGATTTGCAATAGGAACAGATTAATCTAAATGTAGAGAAAGAGGAGCAAACAGAGGAAGAAATTATAGGAAAGGATGAGAGGATTAAAGAGCTGCAGGAGAAATTAGATGAGTTAGAAAAGGAGCACAAACAAGTGAAGTAAAGAGGATGAGCAAGTGTAGAACTACAGAGAAAGTAGGCATGAGATTGTTAGCATACAAGCTAAAGCACATGAGGAAGAGAACATGGCTACCCAAAATGGAAATAGAAGACGTCAGGAGGGTTACCCAATGTAGACAAACAAAAAAGGAGTACAGGAAATTATACACAGAATGATACTTGCAATAGGAAGTCAGTTACATGAAGTTTGGTAAAGGAGATGGCTCAGGGAGAGGGGGAAGAAAACAGAGAAGTGATGTATAAAGAGATTATCATTGGGGGGATTGCAATAGGGATCAAACACATGAAAAAAGGATAAGAAGTGGCCCAGATGGCTTTCCATCTAATTACTATACAGTAGTAAAACTGCAGGTAGAGAACACATTTATTACAATAGGGAGTAAATGAAAAATAGTGGCATCCATGTGCAAACAGAGATGGTGATATTAGAAAAATGGCTCGGGGGAAGAAGCACTTGAGGAATTACAAACCAATATGATATGTAACAGTGACAGGTACTGGCATCCATGTGCAAACAGAGATGGTGATATTAGAAAAATGGCTCGGGGGAAGAAGCACTTGAGGAATTACAAACCAATATGATATGTAACAGTGACAGGTACTGGCATCCATGTGCAAACAGAGATGGTGATATTAGAAAAATGGCTCGGGGGAAGAAGCACTTGAGGAATTACAAACCAATATGATATGTAACAGTGACAGGTACTGGCATCCATGTGCAAACAGAGATGGTGATATTAGAAAAATGGCTCGGGGGAAGAAGCACTTGAGGAATTACAAACCAATATGATATGTAACAGTGACAGGTACTGGCATCCATGTGCAAACAGAGATGGTGATATTAGAAAAATGGCTCGGGGGAAGAAGCACTTGAGGAATTACAAACCAATATGATATGTAACAGTGACAGGAAAATAATGGCTAGAGTATAAGTACCAGGTTGTACACCCTGTTACAAAAGGTTGTAGAAAAATCACAAGTGAGTCTCATCACAGGCATGTAGTCTACAGATTTTAGCTTTTTCCTTGGTACAAGGTGTAAGCTGCTCACTGAGCTATATGGAAAAAAAACAGATCTTTGAAGGCTGATGGTGAACTACAAGTGTTGGTGAGAAAAGGAAAGGATAAAAGGGTTGGGGTAGTAGTTAGTGGTGTTCACAATACATTCTTCTCAGTAAATTGTATATTTATTGGGAAGATCGTAGATAAGATTTTAGGGAAGGAAGAGCTACAGTATTAGGATATTAAACAAGGAATCTAAGGTTCAAAGTAGGATAAGATGGAACTTGTCAGATCAGGTAAGGATAGGTGGGGAACATGGCAGGTATGTCCGTTATCACCAAGGAGTTTCATACTGGTCAAAGAAAAGTTGATAAAGAAGATTTACAGTATGATAGAAAGCTGAGGAAAGGGGAAAAAAGGTATAAATCTGTGTTTAGGATGAAGAGAAGATGCTGCCTCGGGTGGTAAATATTTTTTGAGGAGTTTGGAAAAAAAAGTAAGGCTTGGTTTATTACTCCAGGAAAACACAGACAATACATGTTGTGCATGTGCGTGTGTGTGTGTGTGTGGGGGGGGGACTGTAAAAAACAACACAGATGTGTTGGTTAAAAGGATGGAAGAAGTATTTGGATGATAAGATGTATCCAACAGTAGATTAAACTTGTAGGCAAATTTTGGAAGAGCTACAGGATATGATAAAGGAAATGCTGGATAAACAGGCAGATAGGATGAGTATTCTGAGTGGGAGAATAGAAGTATTATGAGTGATTGTATTCTGATAACATCAATGTCAGTATGGCTAGTGGCAATGCAGAAGATGTGTGGTAAATTTATTACGATAACACTGACATTTAAGACAGGGAAGGGAAGAGTGAAGGCCCAGAATGGGATTGGGCATGCCCGAGTTTAAGAGATACGTTGTGATAAATGTATTGCAAAATGTCAGATTTACAGAAAATTAAACGATTATCTAGAAGATAAAGAACAATACCAAAGAGAGGAAGGGAAAGAATACATTTAGGGAGATACAGAAAGCAATAGTGATGGGTCTGATGAAAGATTGATTGAGCCAAAAGGCTAGTAATGTGATAAGTACAATGCAGTAGCAAATATTTAAGATAGCACTGTAGAGTGGAAAGAAAAAAAGGTTGAGATATGTTAAGCAGATAAGAGAGGAAGTAAAGAGCAGTACATATCCTATGAGCAAGTGAGGAGGATTTGTAACATATAAAGGAGCAATTGGGAGAATAGATGTGAAGAAGAAAGAAGAAATACAGTAAGAAAATAAAGAGATAGAAGAAAGGAGTGTGGGATGTACAGAAAGAGAAATGTATGGAAAATATCAAGGGATCTTGGAAAAGATGAGAAAGTAGTTTTATTATGTTAAAACTGAACTGGGTAAAGGAAAGAAGAGAAGAGAATTAGCAAATGATTAGAAATGGGTGAAGCATTGCAAATGGTAAAAAGCATGAATGGAACAGAACCAATGAGTGATCAGAATTAGGGGATGTTTTGGTAGGCATGGCAAATGGTAAAAAGCATGAATCTAAGAGATCAACATTTACAGGGTATTACATTCGTGATATAGGACTCCAAGAATATTGGAAGAGGAGAGTAAATTGGAGACCTCAGACTGCTAGATACGTGGAGAAAAATAAGTAGATAACACTGATATGCGGCAAGGATGTAAGGTAATTCAGAGAGAACAGTGGGAAATGAAAACAGTATAAAAATCATATAAACAAAATATTACAGGATGAAAGAAAGAGTGATATGCTTATTGGGAATTAATGAAGGTCAAGGTTCACAGGAAGGAGATGAAAAGAGGGCTATGTTATTATAGACAGTATAGTTTAAAATATAATTTACTAATGGCTGGAAATCAGGGGATATTAGAAATTATTAAGGTAACTCACACAAAGACAGTGGGTAAAGCAAATAGTGGTGAGTTAAGATCATAATAGCAGATTAAAAAAGACAAAGGAAAAGTATACTGCTGGATGGAGAGGTAGACAGAAGAGAGAGAAGATGTATAAAGGAGAAGATAGGTAAGAGGACTGAGTATTAAAATATAAGGGGGTGAGAGACTGCTAATATGAGTTACTTGTGGTATGGCTGAAATAAATAGGAATGGTAAGGCCTAAACATAATGATGCACATTTTGTGAATGTACAAATGCTGAATATAGTAAAATATTGAAATACTGATATGTCAAAATTTGTGTTGGGTTTAACATGGGTGAATTCAACAACAGTGCTTAAGATGGAAAAAAAATCAGAGAGTAAATAGCAGTAAGGATGCTGTGTCTGGGTTTCATCCTAGTTTGCATATCTGTAACTTGTTAATTTGGTCTATGTTTTGGTAGTAAAGTTTTTTTTTTATTTCTTGGCTAAAATACAGAAAAGGGATATGAGTCTGTAAAGTCTGCAATCTCCTGGGGAAATGTGAATGGGTAGCTTCAGAACTGGGAATATTAAGATGTTTTTCATAGTACATGTTCAATTAATTTAGCCTCTGAAAGGTTGAAGATACGGGGATATATATATATATATATATGTGACACCTAAACAGAAAAAATAAGGAATTAATTGATTAAGGGCTGGTGGTAATGTTTATTAGCACATTCTTCTAGCAGTTTTGTTGAAAATAGGTAGATGGTAGTGCAGACATAGAGGGCTGAGCCTGATGGAGACATTTGTCTGGAGCAGGAACCTTTTGAGAGGAAGGAAACTTCCATATGTCATGACGTTGTTAAAACCCAGTCTTACCTTGGACCTCATGGTTTGATCATGGCGGCTGCAGCACAGAATGTTACATTTTGTAGACTAGCCTATTAAAGGCCCTAGTTCTTATGCACTTTTTCCTAGAGTGCACACACACACATATACACATACACGAGCACTGCTTTTCAGATAACATTAATAACTCTACCCCACTCCTCCAGCCCCCATGATGTGGTACTCACAAAATGTTCTCCCAGATCACTGGGGGACAAAAAATTGCATGCGTGATAGGTGGTGGTGTCTGATCATCCATGTCTCTAGTCTCCTCCATTGAAGTCAACCATTCATAAAATCATTGATTTCTGACTATACAATATATTAATTGATAATAAAGTTCCTCTGCATAAATTACTATTGTACTATATCTCCACTGAATAGCCAATTTACCTACTGAGTCAGATTGCATGTACAAAGCTCACAAATATTTAGCCACAGTGCTTTTAGAATATTGTTAACCTCCACCCAACACCCAGAAAATGTCTAATAAATAATATAGACCTGATATAGTTGTTGCATTTTCAAAATAATATAAATGAAATCTAAATGCAGTGTGCAAAGAAATGTCTGTTCATTTCATACACAATTAATATAAATTGGAACTAACAAAATGATATTATGCATCAATAACCAAATTCATCTTATAACAAACCCAATATAAGTTCTCAGTTATTAAAGTAACAGCCACAGTAATGAGGATTATTGAAAAAAGCAGAACCTGTGGTTTTGCTGGCAGCCTGGGGTTGCAATTCATTTTCAGCAGACAGGCTCTTCTTTGCTACTTTTGAATCTTCTGGAAACTAACACTAACTGCAGCCTAAAGCTTGGTGTCATGACTTATTTTCTTGAGAATTGTGATAGAAAATGTCAAGCAATTTCAATGATATAGTCCTATCTTGGCAGTGACCACTATTACACTGCTCGCTTTTGTAAAATAAGCTTCACAACAAGCATGAAAATGTAACATTTTTACTATGAAAAACAAATTATTAGAATAATATAATTATTGTATTGGTATAATGTCTGGATGAATACAGTGTTTAAAGAACAGCAAGACGAGATAATTATACATATTTAAATGAGCAGTGCAATGAACTAGAGGAATATAGAAGACAAGATGCAAGTGACCATGATAGGTGATGAAGAGGGTGCAGACACAGGGCAAACAAGATAGAGACAGGAATGGTGAGGGACACAAAAGTTTGTGAGACACCATGAATAGGGATAGGGAGGGGAGATGGGAGGAACATACCCATAGCCGGCCTTAGGCATAGGCCAACTAGGCGACCGCCTAGGGCACAACTCTAGCAGGGGCGCTTTTCTAGTATTTATTTGGTGTAGGTAGACCAAGATGGGGGCACTGGGTGGTGTGGTGGGGGCACCATGGAGCCCTTTTGCCTAGGGCACTAGTTGACCTAAGGCCGCTCCTGAACATACCCATCAAGCATGGGGACAGTGAGAATGTAGTCCTCACCCTCAGAAATGTCATCACCTTCCTCTTCCTCAGTTTACTGTTGGAATGCTTGACATTTTTCCAGCATTCCAGAAAGCATCTTCTCCATTTGGCTCAGATGTGCACCAATGGTACTTTCCACATCCTCACTCACCATGATTGGCATCTCCTGGAGGCTGACAAAATCACTACCTCCACCAATACTCCCAGAGGGTACCACTGCATAAGCTGCCAGGGTAATGCTTCCTGATGTTGAAGGCCAAGGTAATGCAGGGTCTGGCGAGGCAGTAATGCCAAGTTTCATCCCAGATGACCTAGACATTGGTGTAGCAGTCATTGGAGGGGTGGCAGGCTGAGCTCCACTGGTTGGTCTACCTCCCTCTGCTGGAAATCATTTTGCCAGTTGACAGAAATTGATGACATCCGAATGTTGTGATCGCACATATAAAATTAAACAAGAGAGCTAAGGGGTGGGGTAAGAGACAAAAAAAGGAAAAGATAATTAGAACCATCATATGTCACATGCAATAAATTAGTACAATATGAATATATTTTTACTTTTACATTAACTATACATTTTAAACACTATAAACTAGGACCGATAGATGTTCCAAGTAATCCTTGCAATATGCATATATTGCACATATGCTTTTTGAAATAATACAAATTAGCAACATGGCATTTATGCCAATGTTGTAATTAACATTTAATATTTTTTATTATTTTAGTATATATTTCTTACTTCCCAGATTTGAATCCACAACATCTGAATACACTATTACAATTGACTCCTACAATTCCTTTAAGCTACAGAATGAAGCATGCATGCTTGATTTTACAGTTAAGATATGCATGTTTAATTTGCTACTAATATATATCAAAACAGTACTTTTCATACAATAATATTCATTTTGTGCTGAATATGAATACATATCTCTTGCTTCTCTTAGCCTTTCTAAGTGTTCAGCATGGGCTTCCCTGTTTGCTGCAATCTCCTGGTCAGCTGTAAAATACAGAAGAGAGAAAAAGAGAAGAGCATTATGCATACCAGCCTTGCCTATCTTCAGCTTTAGGTGTCTTTATCTGTATACTTACACACCTGTGGGATGTCAGCAGTCCTAAACTTATACAGCCACTGGTTATGTTGTGCCTGCTTGCTCCTTTTCAAGTCATTGAAGTGGTGCCTGCACTGCTCTCCAGTGTGTGTAGAATGCCAGCGGCACTGGAGACAGCCTTGACAAGACTATTCCAAGCCTCTGATTTATATTGAGACCTGCTATGGTCCCCCTGCAGTAGCCTACAGCTGTGGTGCTTTACAAGGAGTCCAGTGAATATTGTGGACTCTTCTACACCCCATCTTTGAGCCCTGAATTGGGCACCTTCCTTTCTTGGTCTTGCCATGTCTACACAGGTCATACAGCAAAGGATAAAGTGTTTTCCTGCCAATTTGTGATATCACATTTAACAGCCAATGAGTGAATCTGAACAAAGATGCCAACTGTGTTTTATTAATGTTAAGTGGAGAGTGACATTGGCAAACAGAAAGGAAGGCAGTTTATTAATTAGGAAAGCTAATGTGACAGTTGTTATTAGTTTATGGGTTGGATGCTGATGTACCTGTATGATGAGTTAACTTTTCAGACATTGGGGTGTATAAATTTTATGACCTGACATTTTTAGTGGCTTTAGACACTGATAAAAGTAAGTAATGTCTTTCAGCTTCTCTCATTAGGGGTTACCACAGTGGATCACCAGTCCACAGATAGATTGGCAGTGGAGTTTTTAAGGTGTTGAGTTGCTAGCCTGGCACCCTACCTTCACAGAAGGCACATGCACACACACACAAACCTACCTGCATGTCTTTAAAACTCACTCAACTGCAGGGAGGACGTGCAGATTCTGCAGAGAAAGGCACTCCAGTTGAGAATCAAACAGGAGAACCTCTTGCTGTGAGGTGACAACACTAACCACAGCACCACCACAGCCAACTTTAGATTCTGATAAAAGTAATTAATACAATGTGGAATTCAAACCTATGTAAAATAGACACACATAATCTTCCACATAAGTGCTTTTACCACCTTTACTCCAAACAAAGAAAGAAAGCCAGCCACTCTTCAAATGTCACAGACTCAATAGACTTTTATTAAAACACAACAGATTAAGCGCTTTCATCCTCCAACACTAGGACTTCATCAGAATCTGTCCCAAACTATCCCACACCCTTTTTATAAGATACCATTACTTGTAATTAATTAGTCAAATCATTTAAAGACACATTATCTAAATCTATTAAAATTTCATTCATACTAACAGCAAGTAAATAAAACATTTAGTTTTATCTTGTGTCAAAAAAATTAAAAACACTTCAAAGACATTTTTTTCCAAAATAATGTATACAACTCCATCACTTTAATAATGTTCACTTGTATAATAAAGCTTTTCTATTTAATATTGGCTGCAGAGAGATATGTTCATTGATACAAGAGGGAGTGAATGCTTGTAGTTTTAACTGCCACGTGATTTCCCTCTCCTCTAGCACTGAAGCAGTATTATCCCCTCTAGGGTTTACCCTAACTTGATCTAATATGGCAAACATACATTTCTGAAAGTTTGGACATAATTTAGAATGTTTGAAAAGCGCATTGTTATCATTCATTTTCTCTATATTGTAACAGTGCTCATAAATCCATTTTCTTAAGGCGTGTTCCATTTTGCCTATGTAAAAAACACTGGGCAGGTGTAGCATTTTGCTAAGTAAATCACCTTGCTAGTTCGGAAATTATCATTTAAAAAAGTTATTTTTAGATCTAATTCTGTTCTCCAATGTAATGCTCCTGGACTGCAATATATATGGGCACTGGGTACATCATCCACACCTTTTAGTACCTGTATTGTGTCTCTTCATCTCCATCATCCTGAATACATCTCAAAACCCTGTTTAAGGTTTAGTCCTGTCTTAAAAATGAATGTCAGTTCTGGCCCTAAAAGTTGGTGTATCTCGGAAATTGTTTTTAATATGTTCCAATTCCTTATCACTGTTGATTTAATATCTTGTTCTCTTGTCCCAAATTCCACTATAAGGCCCCTCTCATAGTTCCTATTGTTAGTGCACCTTCTGTCAACCCAAAACCTAGTAGGGGTTGATATCTTATACCTCACTGGATGTAAATGTAGTTGACTAACTCTTGTATAAGCTTTGTGGGGTAACCTCTAACCAAAAACATTTCCTCCACCTTTTGTAACTCCCCCATAAGTTCTTCTTTGTGGGATGTCATCGTGGCTACACTTATAAGTTGACCCTTTACAATACTCTTTTTTTTGCTTAAAAGGATGAAAAGTTGAAAAGTGTAGGTAATAGATATTAAAAGCCTCCTTCTTGTATACATTTGAGTTAAAACCCTTTTCTGTATGTCCCACTAAAACATCTAAAAAGTTAATTTACTTTTTGTCGTACTTATGGGTGAATTTTAAAAAAACTGACACCGTGTTTAAAAAACACATAAAATATTGGATCTGTTCCTCATTAACTTTCCATAAAATAAATATATCATCCAGGAATCTACAATATAATTTAATATATTTGTAAAAACTACTTTGCAAAATATACGTGTTTTCCCAGTCCAAGAGCACTAGGTTGGTGTAAATCAGGGCACATGATGCCCCCATCGTCACCCCTTTCTTTTTCTCAAACAGCTCATCCTCAAATAATATATAATTGTCCAAAACTATGGCCAACAGATCATGCAGAAGAATAATTTTGCAGCTACTAAAATTCATATGGGTATTCATGCTCTTATAAAATAGTTCAACCCCTCATCCCTTTGAGTCAAGGTGAAATGGTCTACAACATCTGTTGTTAAAAATAAATTGTTACCACACCATATCTCATTTTTTAACTTACCTAGAAAATCCCAAGAATCTACTCAAAGATGTAGAATTTTACTATAAATGAATTTCAACCATCTATCTACACAAATCCCAATAGGATAGGTTTTAAGTTTTTTTTAACACAATATAGAACTAAATTCTTTGTCTTAGTTCCTGTGCTATCCATATCCTTATTTGGATAAGAGGAAGCTTCTTTGTTCACCAGTGGGAGTGGGGAGCACTGAGCAACCTATTTGCCCCTAGAGTAGTGGTTCCAGCCCAGCAACTTGTAGTTTATTGGCCATTTTGGGTCAATTCCTGGCTCTTTTCAACCCCCTGCTATAAAGCCCATTTTTGCATGCTTTAGCGTGCTTTTGCGCGAATTAGCGCGAAGTTGCTCAGAGAGCAGCATAGGGCAGCGCCGGTTAATCAAGTTTAAACTATTTCTGGCTCCGTAAAGTCTGCTCTTCAATATTTCCCTTAGAACTGCTCTACTTGCAATCTAAACAGCCTGTACTCTATCTGAAAAGCTCAGCACTTGCTCCTAAAGCATTTTTTATACAGGTAAAGCACTCTTAAACAAAAGAAAGTACTTCATTCACCTAAATTCCCTTGAGTACCCATTTCCCTATAGGTCCTTTCTGACTCAGTTACACAGCAATCTTTTTCACTATTCTAGCATGTCGAAGGGTCAGTTGCTGGCGTCCTCTCCTGTTCAGCTGGTGAATCTGGGAATTTTGAGGCAATGTTACAATTGCCTCATGTACACAGACAACCCTCTCCTCCTCCCAACAAATACAAATATATGCGAGAGATGCAACTATATAGCCAAACTGGAGGCTGAGCTCTCTCAATTCAGTACTGGCAAGACCAGTCAGGAGGAGAAGGTAACCACGCACACCACAAACCCAGTCTCACATAGAACTATCACAACTGCAAACCAAACACATAAACACACAAAAACATACTCGAGGCGCTGATTAAAATCTACCAAAACAACAGAGGCCTCCAAAGCAGACACCCAAGCAACTGCCACCTCAAGACATAGCACATGCAACACATAGTTCACAAAGTCAGTGTGCTAAACAGTCACAGCACTTAAGGCCAAACAACATGCCAGACACACTTGTAAAAGGTGACTCCATAGTCAGACACACTGACGTCCCGCTCACCAGACTGAACAAGGAAAAGGTCACAGTAAGCTGCCTGTCGGGAGCTAGAATCCGCCACATAACACAAGCACTCAGGTCACTCCACAGTAAGTACAAATATGACTCAGTCATTGTACATGCCGGTGTGAACGACCTGAGACATACCTCCCTGGACTACATGAAAAGAGACATAGAGGAGCTCTCTGATTATGTAGCCCAGGCCGGTATGACCCTGACCCTGAGCAGCATCTTACCCTCACCAAGAATGATGCCACAGTACAAAGACAAAATGATCAGTTTTAACAATTGTCTTAATTACTGGTGTCATTCTAAGGGGATCCAGTGTCTATCTGCTTGGGATGACACCCTCGACAAGCCACGCTGCTTCACAAGGGATGGCTTGCATCTGTCACCCCTGGGCTTCCGGATATTGGCCAAGGCTCTTGCCACCCCCATAGTGCCTTTTTTAGGCAAGGCTCAAATGACAAACCTACCTCCCTAGAAAACACAAGTGGAAAAAAACTAAGGGTAATGCTGCTCAATGCCAGAAGTCTAAACCTCAAGATGCATGCCCTCAAAGCCCTCCTCAGTATGGAGAACATCGATGTCTGTGCAGTGACTGAAACCTGGTTCAAGGCTCCTGAGAGCACCCCAGCACTATCAGGTTTTACCTCATATCATGCTTTCCGGCCCCAAAACTTGGACCGAACCACAAAAGGAGGGGGAGTATCCATATTCATCAAAGATACCCACACCTCCAGGTTAGTGGCAGCGCACGAAGCATTAGAGACCATCCAGGTACAACTAACCATAGGCAAAACTGCCTTACAGTTTGTAGCATGCTGCAGACCATGCTCTCAAACTCAGGAACCCCACACAGCCTTCCTGAAGACACTGGAGAGTACGAATGTCTCTCCAAATACCATCATATTGGGAGACTTCAACTACCCAAACATAGACTGGGAACATTACTCAAGCCCCAACACCCTAGCCCAAAGGTTCCTAGAATTCATAAACTCAAATGTGATGGAACAACTAGTCACCATTCCCACAAGAGGAGACAAAATACTAGACCTGATCATCACAAACATGGGGACAAAATGCTCCACACCGGAAGTATATCCCTCATTGGTAAGATCAGACCATAAATTAATCTCACTGGAAATCCACATCCCGCCCCCACCCCCTGCACAAAAGACCACAGTGAAGAACTTCTCAAAAGCCAACTTCACACTTCTTAAGACTGAAGTGGTATCCTTCAAGGCCCCTGGGCCAGTGGAAACCACAACCCACACTGCTGAATCCTTTACAAATGCCTTCTACGGGCACCTTCAAGAATGCATGGATCATGCAATCCCAAATAAAACCAAGACCCATTCCCCCAAAGGCAGGCGCCCGGTCTGGTGGACCCCAGATAAACAAACTTTACAACAGAAGGAGGAAGCTACTACATGACAGAGCAAAATCCCTAAAAGGGAAGGCATCTCTGATCAGTACTAGCAAAAAACTACGATCACTCATGAAATCATCCAAGGCCAACTTTGAGAGAAAAATCGCAAAAGACACAAAAAACAATCACAAGGCCTTCTTTAGCTATGTTAGAAACCTGGGTGGAAACTCCCAGATATGCTCAGAGTTAGTCCAAAATGACACAAAATACACTGAACCCACTGACATTGCCAACATTCTGGCAGACAGGTTCAGTGCAAATTTCTCCTCCCCCTCCCCCCCAAAAGGAGAAATAACTACCCAGCAGAGTGTAGCCTCCCTAACATCTTAGATGCCCAGGTGAGAGCCGCCCTCTCTAAAGCTAAAAACACAGCATCAATGGGACCGGACGGTGTCCCGGGCTGTGTGCTACATGAACTCCAAGAGGAACTAAACCCACACATAAGGCTGCTGTTTAATCTTAGCCTTACTACAGGATACGTACCAAAGAGTGGCGTACGGCAACAGTGGTCCCACTTCACAAAGGCGGTGCTTCTATGGACCCTGGAAATTACCGCCCCATAAGCTTGATGAGCCTGGTCTGCAAAGCTATGGAGAGGATCATTATGGAACTCATAAACAAAGATATTGGGGACCTACAGACATTGGATCTTACCCAATTTGGCTTTGTCAAGGGCAAATCCTGCCTTTTGAACTTGGTCGACTTTTTTGAAACAGTCACTAAGGCCATTGATGAGGGTAAGGCAGTTCACACAGCCTACCTTGACCTTGCAAAAGCCTTTGACACAATAACCCACTCGGGCATCATAGACAAACTCACCAGCTTAAATGTAAACCCATATGTCACGAGATGGGTTGCAAACTGGCTCAAGGACAGAACCCACAGGGTCAGAGTTGCTGGAGCTATGTCAGACTCTAAGCCAATCACAAGCGGTGTCCCACAGGGCTCAGTCCTGGGACCCCTCTTGTTCGGCATTTATTTTTCCGAGGTACATGCAAACATAGGAGGATTGTGGCTGACAAAGTTCGCAGATGACTGCAAACTGGGTGCCATAATTGATACTCCAGCGGACACAAACATCCTTCAGAGAGGCCTCATAGAAATGGATAATTGGTGCCAGAGCCATGGCCTTAAGCTGAACGCCAAAAAATGTATAGTTATACCCTTTGGGAAAAACAAGGTACCCACAAATTACCACATAGGTGGTAATCCATTAAGTACGGAAGAGATAATCAGGGACCTAGGAACCCAGGTTGACAGTAACCTCTCATTTGACACTCACATTGCCAAAGTGGTTAGGAAGACCTTCTATATTGCCCACCTTATCATGAAGGGTTTCACATCTAGATCAAGAGAGGTCATTGTGCCCCTGTACTCTTCTCTTATCAGGCCAATGATTGAGTACAATGCCCCATTTGGGATGTATCTTACCCTTCACCTGCAGCAGTTGGAAAGACCCCAAAAGTTCATCACCAAGAGGATAAAGGGTCTTAAACATATGTCATATGCTGCCCAACTGAAAAAACTCCAGCTCTATTCAGTCACATACCGCCTACTCAGAGGTGACCTGTGCCTGACGTACAAGGCCATGTCCAATCCGGAATTAATGAACATGCTCCACCTCAGAAATCCAAATCCATCAGAGCCATGAGAGCAAGAGACTTAAACCTCAACACAGAAATAAATAGGACATGCTGGAGGGACAGATTCATAACCCAGAGGCTTCCTACACTCTGGAACAGAATCCCAGTCCATGTTAGGCAGAGCCCCTCACTAACTCTATTCAAGAGAAATCTTGACGAGTGGATGGGAGATCGTAGGTTTACCCCGGGGGTCATCTCTGTGTCACTACTAGACAGAGGCACAGTAAACTAAACCCTAAATGGGCGTAGTATTCTCATCCTAAGGGGTGGTGAAAGCCACACACACTCTGGCTAGGCTTATAAATGCCCTAGGGCAGATAGCCTAGTATGAACCTATGAACCTATGAACCTATTTACTTGCTGTTAGTATGAATGAGATTTTAGTAGATTTAGAAACTGTGTCTTTAAATGGGTGGCTGCGGTGGTGCAGCAGTTAGCGTTGCAGCCTCACAACAAGAGGTTCTCTGGTTCGATTCTCGGCTGGAGTGCCTTCTGTGTGGAGTCTGCATCTCCTCCCTGTGGTCATGTGGGTTTCCTCCAGGTGCTCCAGTTTCCTCCCACATCCCAAAGACATGCAGTAGTTGGATTGGACACTCTAAATTGGCCCTAGGTGTGAGTGTGTGTGTGCCTTCTGTGGAAGGTTGGGTGCAGGGCTGGCAACTCGACACCGTAAAACTCCACTGCCAATCATGAGCGGACAAGATGATCCGCTGTGGTGATCCCTAAAAGCCAGAAGAAGAAGATACTGTGTCTTTAAATGATTTGACAAATTAATTACAAGTAACCATATCTTATAAAAAGGGTTGTGGGGTAGTTTGGGACAGAGTCTAATAAAGTCAGTGTTGGTGGATGAAAGCACTTAATCTGTTGTATTTTAATAAAAGTCTGAATATTAACTGAATATTGTGGTCACTGTCTTTCTGCTTTGTTGTGGTGCTAATCTTGGTGGCTTTGGACTTGCCCACCTCTGCTGCAAATTTTTTTGGACACTCGTCCTGGGCCCATCTCATTTGCTCAATCAATTGAATACAGTGAGATCATATTTTGATTTCAGACACTCCTACCAGTCCCATCGTTTCTGCTGTGTACAGAGAGAGCACTTGGGAAAGACATCCCCTATAGTCTCCTAATCTGATCTGTTCTCTCCCTCTCCAGCAAAAAAAAAAAATAATAATAATTTAAACTTTCTTCAGCTGCTCTTACTTAACTGTCTTCTACCGTATTACCTTAGTTTGCTGTTCTGTGTGCTCTTAAGTGTACAAGTGCTCTTATTCTGCACTTATTACTGCTTGGTAGTAGCATTTATTACTGCTTGTTATTAGCCTGATTAATATTCTGAGCACCTTAGTTTTGGTTGTAGCACTTGTGCTACAGGCCATTTATTTTACATTTAGAATTTTTGCAGACAAACTCTTATCAAACCCAGTTCTCCATAAGTCCACCAAATACTCAGAGCACTAGAAAAACAACAAATTCAAGTACCAGATCTCAAACGCTCACCCAGATTTATTCAGACTTAGCGCTTCAGCTCCAAGCCTTCAACTAGGATAACATTCACAATCATCTCATCTTAAATAGTATAAAAAATTATTCAATAAATCAATCATTCAATCAATTAATCAATTCAAATAACATATTCCAGTTACATTCTTTGTCCAACGTTCCAAGGTATTATACTTTGATGATCTGATTTTTTTGTGTAAAGGGAATATGGAAGAAGCCCAATTGTTTGTAAAGGATTTACAGGTTAACAGTTTTGGCTTTAAATGTGATGGCATACAGATGGGGAAAAAAGTTAAGTTTCGGGATATAGATGTTAAGTGCCTAGAAACTACCATCCATAGAAAATTCAACTAGAATAATGCATTTCTTTTTGGAACTAGCTGCCATCCACAACATTTAATCTCAGTATTGCCGTACAATGAATATTTAAGAATAAGTAGATTGTGCAGCTCTGATAGTGCATTTGAAAAGGAGCTAACGATGGCATAAAACATGTTTCTGGAAGGGGGATATGAAGAAGGGATGGTGAAAGAATCCAAGGAGAAAATATTAAGATATAGATATAAAAAGGCAGACATAAGAGAAAAAAATGTTTCAAAGAACCTGAGTAAGACTGGAAAAAGAGAAATGGGTAAGGAATGTCTAAATAATAGCAGTAAAAGAAATAAGAATAGTGAAGACGGTAGGGAGGTATATTTTGTAACTACGTATAGTTAAAGAATATTGGTCGATGCTAGTGAGAGATAAGAATTTAAAATATTTACTTCAGAAATATGTAAATATCTCTTATAGGAGAATTAGAAATGTAGCTGATATGGTGGTGCATAATCATTTTTTTGCCATCAGATGTCGCTATAGGTATTAGTCCTAGTGTTAATAAATGCTCCATTTATAAACACATTGAAAATACCTTTCCTAAGATAAATAATATAAAGTTTACCCCTAGAGCATTGTTTATGTGCAACATGGAAGGGGTAGTTTATGCCCTAAAATGTGGTTGCAATTTATATTGTATAGTGGAGATGGGCAGAACTTTTAAAACTCGCCTGCAAGAACACATTCATGATATTAAAAATCGAAAATTTGATAGCCCCTTGGGGTATCACTTTGCTTCTGTGCATAATTCAAATCCAGAGAGCTTAAAGGGCTGTATTTTAGAAAAAAACAGAAATGTCATTAGGTGATTGTGGGGGAATTAAGGACAAACTGCTTAGTAAAGAAACCATTTTTATTTTAAAGTATAACACCTTGGAGCCCTTTGGGCTGAGCAAAGAATGTACCTGGAAATATGTTATTTGAATTGATTGACTGATTGAATGATTGATTTATTGAATAATATTTTATACTATTTAAGATGAGATGATGATTGTGAATTTTATACTCGATGAAGGCTTGGAGCCGAAGCGCTATGTCTGAATAAATTTTGTGAACTTTTGAGATTCTTGACTTGAGTTTGTTGTTTCTTTATTGTTTTTTCGCTGCTTATTGTTGTGGTCTCTACTCAGAGCACTAGGTCTGGACAATTCCCATCAGTTTCTCCTGCCAGCCTGGTCGACAGGGGCATGCTGAGACAGTGCAGCAATTGCCTCATGTTCACAGACAGTCCCCTTCTCCTAGCACATAATTCTTCTACTTGTGAGAGATGCATCTACATCAGTAAGCTGGAATCCATGCTCTCTCACACCACATTCAGTACTCCTGACAAAGAGGAGGTTGCCAGTACAAGCACCACATCACCTACATCACAGAACCACACACCCACATATGCAGGGGTCCTCAACAAAAACTTACCTAAGCAACAGAGACCCCCAAAACACAAACACACTCACAGACATTCCACACACACCAGTCACATCACACACAGTAGTCAGTGCACCAGTGTCTCACAAACACAGCCCATTAAGCAAAACAAGAAACCAATACAGCCCATAAAGCATAATAATAAACCAAACATACTAGTCGTTGGTGACTCGATAATGAAACACACCAATGTCCCCATCACCAGGCTCAACAAGGAGAAGGTCACGGTCAGCTGTTTGTCAGGCGCTAGAATCCAACACATCACACACCCACTCATGTCTCTCCACAACAGGTAAAAGTACGACTCTGTCATTGTCTATGTTGGTGTGAATGACTTGAGATGTACCTCCCTGGACTATATGAAGAGAGACATGATTGAGCTCTCAGAGTATGTGCTCCAGGCAGGTATAACCCTAGCCCTAAGCAGCATCCTACCTTCACCTAGAATGATACCACAATACCAACAAAAAATGTTTGACTTCAGCAATTGGCTTAGTTTCTGGAGTCTTTTTAAGGGATCCAGTATCTGTATGACTGGGATGACATGGTTAAAAGGCCACGATGCTTTGCCAGAGATGGCCTCCACCTGTCACTCTTGGGTTTCTGGATCTTGGCCAAAGCTCTTGCCTCCCCCATCGTGCCTTTTAAAGCCATGTCCCAAAGACAAATCTTCCAACATAAAAGATCTGTCAAAAAGCAAACTGAAGGTTGTGGTGCTCAATGCTAGGATCCTTAATCTGAAAATGCACTCATTAGAGGCACTCCTCACACTGGAAGATGACGATGTCTGTGCAGTCACAGAAACTTGGTTCAGGGCTGCAGAAAACACCCCTGCCTTACCAGGCTATACCTCATTCCACACTTTCTGACCCCAAAATGAGGTCAGAAAGACTAAGGGTGATGGAATCTCTATCTTCATTAAATAGAGGCATACCTCCAGACTGGTTTACCAACATGATGCACTAGAATTACTCCAGGTGCAACTGACAGGTGGCAAAACACCCATCCAAGTTATAGCCAGTTATAGACCCCCTCCATGTCTCAGGACACCCACACCTCCTACCTGGACCTACTTGACTCCATCAAGGTACCCCCTAACACCCTGATCCTTGGTGACTTCAACTACCCCACTACTGACTAGGTGAACTATTCCTGCACTAATGTACTCACCCAATGATTCCTTTACTTCATAAATTCTAATGCACTAGATCAGCTGGTCTTATCTGGGGATATAACATACTGGACTTGGCTCTCACCAACATGGGCAAAAGCTGTACCACTCCCATAGTATGTTCTTCCCTGATGAGATCAGATCATTGGTCTGTCTCATTTGAAGTGTCTATCCCACCCAACCCCTCCCCAGCTGAAACCAGGCTAAATTACTTCTCAAAAGCTGACTATTACCTCCTAAGGGAGGGTATCAGCAGCTTCACACTACCACTCCCCTCAGATGATGCAGACAACTATGCTGAACAGTACTCCAGTGCAGTATACAAGCACCTGTACAACTGCATGGGCTAAGCCATACCCAACAGCACTGAAATATTCTCCTCGAGGAAACACAAACCTGTCTGGTGGACATCCTCTATCAACAGGCTTTACAACAAAAGGAAGAAACTGTTGTCCAAGGGTAAAAAGGAACAAATTCCAAATCAGAAAAACTCCCTCCTCTGCCAAAACAAACAAATTAGATCACTAGTGAAAACCTACAAAGCTAATTATGACTTGAAACTAGCCTCCAAAACAAAGGGAAACCACAAGCCCTTCTTCAGTAACATAAGGAACCTCCATGGCAAAGCCCAAGTTTGTTCTGAACTAGTGTTTAACGGTACTGCTTACACTGATCCTGCTGACCTAGCCAATCTGCTGGCTGATAAGTTCAGCACAAACTTCACCCCCTTCTAGCCCCACAAAGGCCCAGTTGACATCTCTGATACTTGTCCCACACCTCACATCTCTGTATATCAAGTGTTAAAGGCCCTATCCAAGGCAAAGAACACAGATTCCATGGGACCTGATAGTATCCCAGGCTGTATTCTGCACCATCTCCAGCAAGAACTAGCTTCGCCATTGAGCACCCTATTCAACCGCAGCCTAACTACAGGCTTCATTCCAGCATAGTGGAGAACTGCCATTGTCATCCCTTTGCACAAAGGTGGTGTCACTACTGACCCTAGAAACTATTGCCCCATCAGCTTGACAAGTCTGATATGTAAAGTCATAGAGGATATTATTATAGATCTCATAAACAATGACATAGGCAATCTCCAAGCACTTGGCTCCACCCAGTTTGGATTCACCAGGGCCATATCTTGCCTATTGAACCTAGTTGACTTCTTTGAGACTGTCACCAAGGCCATGGATGAGGGAAAGTCAGTACATACAGCTTACCTTGACCTGGCCAAGGCCTTTGACACAATCCCCCACTCGGGCATCATCAAAAAGCTAACACAACTTGATGTTAATCCCTATCTAGTCAGATGGGAGGACTGGCCCACAAATAGGACCCACAAGGTCAAATTAGGTGCTGCCACCACGACAGCAGACCTGTCACTAGTGGTGTTCCCCAGGGATCTGTCCCAGGACCACTACTGTTTGGCATATACTTCTCTGAGGTCCAAGCAAAGACAGAGGGCCTGTAACTGACCAAGTATGCTGATGACTGTAAGTTGGGTGTTGTCATTGTCTCCCCAGTTGATGTTAACATACTGCAGGAGGGTCTCACAGCTACAAATGACTAGTGCCAAAGTCATGGCCTTAAGTTAAATAGAAAAAAAAATGCATTATCATACCATTCAGCAAAAACATTGCCCCTACTGATTACCACATCAACGGCAACCCCTGAAGCACGCAGACTGTGGTGAGAGACCTGGGTACTCAGGTTAACAACAGTCTCACATTCGACCATCATGTGGCGGCAGTGGTCAGAAAAGCCTTTTACTTGGTTCACCTCATAAGTAAAGGGATTGTATCCAGAAAAAAAAAGAGGTTATTGCCTCTCTGTACTCCTCCCTTATTAGACATATAATTAAGTATAACGCCCTGCTTGGTATGTACCTCTCCAAACATCTGCACCAACTGGAAAGGCCACAGAAATACCTCACAAAGAGAATCCATGGCCTTCAACACCTATCCTGTGTGGACAGGCTGAAATCACTATCACTCTATTTGGTATCATACAGATTGCTCAGAGGTGATCTGTGTCTTGCCTACAAGGCAATGTCAGACCCTGCCTTACTGGAGATGCTCCATATCCGTAAATCTAACTCTTCACGTATTACCCGCTTGGTAGGCCTAAATCTAATATGTGACATCAACAAAAACCTCCTAGAGAGACAGGTTTGTCTCCCAGAGGCTGCCCCATCTCTGGAATACTTTCCATACATGTCAGAGTACCTCATTGGCCCTCTTTTTTTCTTGATGAGAGGATGGGAAACCATAAATTTGTCCCAGGGGTTCCACCTTTGTCCATCATTGACAGGGGTGACAGGTGCTGACTAAGGTTTCTTTTTTTTTTTTTTTTTTTTTTTAGGGGGAGGATAAACTCTTGGCTAGGCTTGTAAGGGTCCCAGGGCCATTAGCCTAGTAATCTCCTATGATCCTATGTTTCTATGATCCTATTGAGTCTGTGACATTTGAAGCATGACTGGCTTTCTTTCTTTGTTTGGATTATTGGTAGCGCTTCAACCATTGTGTTTAGTAAAGCTTGTAACACCTTGCCACAGAGAAAGTGCCTTTCAAACAAGCTCATTAATCATATATACATATTTAAGAGTGAATGGTTAACCATATGTCTGTGGTCTGACAATATCCTGGTTTATACATTCATCTGTATATGACTATTATTGAAGTATGATGTCCATCCCAGGCAGAAAAGGCACTTGTAAGTACAGAAACATAATTATATTTATCAGTATACCTTCCATCAAACATAAAATTCATATGATATCCACTGCTATACAAAGTTATTGTTATGTCTAATTATCTTTATATTGTTCTTTATTTTTAAAAAATTGAGTGGAACTGCATTAATAAAATTTGGATTAAGCTAGATTAGAACTCTGGTTCTTTTGGATTGTGGCCACAAACTTACACCATGTGCCAAAGGGAAGGCTGGGCAACACATGTATTTTTACTGTCATTACTGTGCAGACTGCTCATTGAACCTGAGGACATGCCTGTCATGGATCTATATCACCATGTTGAAAGACATGTTCGCCGAACTCATCACATCAACACAGTAATATCGACTTGTCTAAAACCTGAACAGCCGAGTCAGTGAATTTCTTCCCGAGGGAAAAAAATCGCTCAGCCGTACAGAAAAAAAAACACATTTTCAAACCCTACAACTGGAGGTGCTTTGCCCCCCACACCCCTGAGCCCTCCCAACTAAATATACCAACTCCAAGATCACACTACCCTGGGGAAAAGGGTAAATCCCAGATGATGGCCGAGCGATTTTTTTCTCCTGGGAAAAAATCGCTTATTCGGCTTTTCGGGTTTTAGACAAGTTGATATAACTGTGTCAATTAAGACATATTCGGCAAACATGTCTTTCAACACAGTAATATAGACCCACTTGTCACACATGCTCATTAGTTATATATGCACATTAAAGTATTGAGTAGTTAACAATGTATGTGTTTGACATGAAAGTTCAGAAAATAAATGTTTAATTGTAAAACCATGATTGTACTGATAACCACATTTAAACATATAATATATATGATATAATATGTATGCTCAATCCACGTGCTATACATAGTTATCTGTATGTATAATTATTATTAATTTTTAAATAAATTACAGTGGACCGGCATTAACAAAACATACAATTTGCTGGATTAGAACTCTGGCTCAACTGTATTGTGCATCTTAACTTGCACCTGTTGCCACAGAGGAGCTAGGTAGCAGCTGTATTTTTTGCACTCATTACTGTGTATGATGCTGACTACCACACAATACTGCTTACTGTGATTGTACCATAGAAGACAATACATGTTACAATGTATGTTTTTGGAAACTGACAAGTCTGCAGGTGTTGTGGAAGCATGCTAACCACCGTGCAATGCCGCCTAGCATGTTTGCGCAATGGAAAGCCCAAGATGTTAGAATGTATCTTTTTGAAAATTTACAATGACTGCATATTGTCTGCAGGTGCTGTGGAGGTGAAGGTGTCATGGAATCATGCTGACCACCAAGCAACGCTGCTTAGCGTGTTTGAGCAATGGAAAGCAAAAGGTGTAACAATGTATCTTTTTAGAAATTGACAATGTCTGCTTGTTGTCTGGGGTATTATGCCATGGTTGAGCAGAGGTGAGTAATTTGCAAACAAGATAGGCAAAGCTCAACATATATCATTCTTGTAAAAATGTTTATTAGTTTTTATCATTAAAAGATAAATATGGGACTTGAACCATGACATACATATCCTATGTGATGTGTGATTCATCCGGTTTACCAGATATGCTACACACAGAAACACACACACAGAAACACACACACACACACACACACACACACTCACACACTTAGTTCACAGCTATAATTTATGCTGTCCTTACCACAGAAGCAACTTCCATTAATTTTAATGTATTCATCCATTTCACCATATTTGCACTAAGCTGCATGTTAGTTTTTTGTTTGTTTGTGTCTTTCGGCTTTTCCCGGTTAGGGGTCGCCACAGCAGAAGTCCGGTCCGCTAATGACTGGCAGTTGATTTTTACATACCGGCTTGCCAGGCCTGACGCACAACCTTCAATGAAGGTACGCCTATTCACGAGTAAGCTGCATGTTAGTAAATATTAATATTTTAAAAAGTAAGCATAAACAATATTACAAAGTACATTTTAACATACCTTACAGATTTTTACACAATTCTAGATTTGAACTATAATACAAATGAACCTACCAAACACACTAGGAGTGACTTATCTCTCTTTGCCACAGAAACAAATTTGCAGCAGGAAAGTGAATCATTGTACATCCAAGCAAGACCCATTTTCTCCACATTATTAACAAGACATAAGCACTTTTGCACTCTCAGTTGTTGCTTACAGATCTATTGCAATGAGTGATCACACAACCAGCTAAGAGTTTTGATTGGACCAATGTAGCTCTGTTTTCTATTTGTATTGTGTTCATTCTTCTCTTATTTGTGATGTACTCAATGACATGAAAATATGTAGGGCATTTTGTATCATTGTCCTTAAAATATATGATAAAATGGCATGGCACTGAAAAAAAATCAGCAAAGGCAGGAGAGTTTGCCTATTAGTAAACAAAAATGAGAATTGTGTGCTATTCACTTCCATTTAAAAGCTTGCTACAGTTGCTTCTACACTTTGTAAGTGTATCCTGGGTAACACACCCAATGCTTCTCATTTACACTAATCATTCACAGTTCAGTTTATTAGCAGCAAACACTGAGGTAGTGCCTGCAATATATTTATACCTGCTACACAAAGTAAAATGTTTGGGATTCAGCGATTCTAATCAGTTCACACCTCATTTGCATCTTCACCATGCCAGAATTTGCATTATAAAAGTGACTGTGTAGCTAGGGAACTTGAAGGTGAGGAGACTTAAGTATCTGCAGAACACAGAAGATTGCTATTCCTTTTGACTTGTCTGCAAAGAAGGTTCAGATCTTGCTAATGAATGACTGTATTTTTCAAATACATTATAGATTTGTTAATATGTTTCAAAGAAAATGTTTATATACATGCATTAAAAATGGAACGTTTATCTGTATGCAATTCTTATAGTTCACTGCTGGCATAAGAATTTTGGGTAGACATTCATTCTCTGTTAAGACAGCCTGTTAACTTTCATCACAAGTTTTTTTGTTAAAACTGGGTTATCTTACAATTTTCTTATGTTATTTCAGGGAAATGTAATGTACTATATTGCCAATGACAGAGGTGTTATGCTTTTAATATAGCCCATAGACATCTTCAAGGGAGAACTGGCCACAGTGAGAGGGTACTGCCAATAATATAAAATTGACTTTTATGTTTAAAATGTGTACACATTTTGTGAGAATTATGTTGAAAGCATATATAACGAATGATGTGGTATTCCTTGGTTTGTACAAACTTTTCATTTGATTGATTTTTTTTTTTTTTTTTGGTGGTGGGGGGAGCCAGTTACCATTTGTGTTTACCACAATAAACGTGTGTGTGTGTGTGTGTGTGTGTGGGTGGGTGTAGGTGTGTGTGTGTGTGTGTGTGTGTGTGTGTGTGTGTGTGTGTGTGTGTGTGTGTGTGTGTGTGTGTGTGTGTGTGTGTGTGTCTTTAAGGAGTTTTCCTCTTGAAATTGTGCAGTCATCCTGTCATTTTTGTGGTAAACAATACATTACTAAAGTGGAATTATTTTTTGGACCAAACATTTGTTTGTGTGTGAGTGTGATATGGTACAACCACATAATCTTCAATTTTTTTAACTGAAATGTGTGCCTCCACTCCTTAATATTGAAAATATATCTGTGTATATGAGCAAGAATTTAATTATGTGATATTTATATATTGCAGCCTTCTCTGTTTTATGTCATATAGGATTACGGCACCCAAGCATACCAATCCACATAAACTCTCTTTAAGTGACTCTGAAAACTGACATCATAGTGCAGGCATTCAGGTGCCATGACACCTTTTTTCTTGAGAGAGGATGTGGGGATATGGCTGCCACAATACAGATTTGGAACCAGACAGTCAATGTTGTGAGTGCAGTAAGAGAGTGCATCAGGAATTATGATCATGCACATCATAGGGCCACTGTTATGATTTCAACAGCCTGGAAGAGATCAGCTGCAGCTGCCCATGAACAGCTGGCTATGGGGGGGGGGGGGTACCACTGACATCAAATGAAGAGTTACTGCCCACTATCAGAGATCCAGAGTGCTCATACATATGTGTAAGATTTGTAGTAAAATATAGAAAAAAAACTAATACTTCAAGTTTTTTTTTTTGGATGAACTTATTGATAACTTAAGATAGTTAATGACACATTTTTGTTCTTTACACATGTGCTTGGGTGGACATGTCGGCCAAATTTCATCTAAAATTATTAACTCACATATAGGCAAAAAATATGTGTTCACTGTCCCCTGTGTTATTGGAATTGTGATAACTGCATCTTTACCTCACTTCATCTTTTCAAAGACCATCCTCCTTACCAAGTGTGGAGTCGTTTACACATGGTAAGGCAATTGTCTTTGATTATTGATGAGAATTTGTCAGATATAGGCATTTATCTCTACATGTGGGTTGGGTGTAATGAGTACCATCTGCAATAGTGTCACCATTGTTTGTTTGTTATCATATAAATAGTTTTAAATATTTACTGCACTATTAATTTCTTTCATATGTTTTCAGCTTATTATCACAGGTGATCCTGAAAGTGGAAGTATAGGACTCTTACCACCTGATGACAGAGTATTGACAGACTCTGATGATGATGATGGCTAAACGCAAGCACAGTGTTGGGGTGCACAGGTTGAATCTGACACTGAGTTTGACATTAGCCATCTCCTGTATTTCCCTTGGGCACAGTCATTAGGCCTACACAGACCTATTATACTGAGCCCTCAGATATTATACAAGTGGAGGGTGACACAGTTGATCAGGGTAGTATGGTTACTGTAGCTTCAGTGCCGGTTGACTCCAGCCATAGCCAAAGTGTGGGTGAGGTACCATGCAGGAGGGTTGTTAGGGGTGCTCAAAGGAGGTCTGCTGTCTACCCTCCACCTGATCCTGGTGTGTCTTTACATGCCAATCGATGTATGTTTAGGGTCATTGTGGAGGTGCAGGCATGTTCCACCAGGGCCTCTGAGGACATGCTTAAGGTTGCTTAGGGTTGCAGATATGGCACATGCTGATGTGCATGATTGTCTCTGCCATGTGGCCAATTCAATGGATCAGATGAATGACACGATGGAACATCTGCTGGGAGGGGGACAGCATCCATTTGGACATAGGTCAGCATCATCATCTGATGTTAGCCCACATAGCTATGGCCGATCATGATCCCATAGTGGCACTATTTCTATTGCTCTGCCAGTGATTGAGGTGTCCACACCCAGATGTGGTAGACTATGGGGTCCTGGTCCTGGGCATACTTGTGAGGATAGCTTGTCCAGCAGATATCTCTCACGTTCAGGTAGCAGCAGCACATCTGACCATGGGAATGGACATACAAGTGCGACTCCTGTCAGAACCAGGTCTTGCAGTCAGGGGTGATGACAATGAACTGTTACCTCTATAATGCATGGCTCACACCTGTCCAATATACCAGGATGTAGAGGTAGCACAGATCTTGGCTATGTTCTTGCAGACACTCACACACATGTTTGAACTTAATTGCCCATATAGACACACAAACATAGCAGTTACATGAGTCAGTCATGAGACTTGCAGCTCATTCTGTCTCAGTGGCCATTTGATACTTTATTAAAATTTTTGCCTGCCTGTCTGTCTTACTCACACACATTCACTACCATTTGAATCAGCCTTAGCCTCCTGCCTTCCTCCAACAACACCCTAGGCAAATGATGATAACTGTGTCATAGCCTTCATTCTATCTTTTGGATTCGGGGATACATAAGTCTTTTGTCTGATGCCCAGGGTGCATAGCTAACTGAGTGCTTCTATATGTAATAAAAAATACCAAATCTCATACAGTGGTGTACTCAGAAAAGCAGTACTTAATAGCAGTTCAATAAAGCAGTCTTCCAGGCAGTTTCTGATTTTATACTTTCATTATAATTCTCTGCTCTTTCTGCTCATTACTGCCTGGAAGATTGCTTCATTGGACTGTTATTAAGCACTGCCTTTTTGAGTACAGCACTACATGAAGTTTGGTATTTTTTATTAGTTACTGTTTTGCTGCACAGTGACATGCTGTTTTGTTGGTTCCTTATTATATATATATGTGTTTGTGATGCTCTTTTGAAAATCTTTGATGCAAGAGGCCTATTAGTTGATAGAGAATACATCTATTGACATACGTCATTGCTGTCACATATTGAAGTCATTGCTGTAAAAATCACCCACCTTCTACTTAGTTACATTATCAAATAACATTATGCAAAGATCTACCATTCATTTATATTATTATCTGTTTGTTTTCCTGCTCCAGGTTCAACACGCACCTTCATAGTTTGCAGTTACAAGTGTTTTAATTCAGGGCTAACTCAGTGTGATGCTAGCAGTACACAGTCATTCATTACATGGGTAAGTAAAGGTTATGAGTGTTGCCTGGAATCAATTTTACTGTGTGTATGTGCATAGTGACAACTTTACCCCCTTAGATGATACGCATCTGTACTATCCATTGCCTCTTGGCCAGGGCAAGGGCATATTGTGCACATCTGCAACTACCTACACCACAGCAGCTGGTGGTTCCCCCTCTGACTCCTTACCTGCGTATGGCTGTGGTGACCTTGCCAATGGTAGTGGGATGTGTGCCCCTTCCACTTGGTGATACTGCTGAAGCTATTTTCTTAGAATAATATTGTGAAGGATAGCAACAACAGTGAAAACTTCAGCCAAGGTACAGGGATTGTACTGCAAGGCTCCTCCTGATGTATCTAGACACCAGAACCGTGACATCAGCAGCCCAAACACATGCTCTATGATATTTCTTGTTTGATCATGTGCCCATTATAGCATTCTTCAGTGGGTAGGTGTGCATTTCTGATAAGCATCATCAGCCACAGCTTGAGTTAATACCCTGTATCCCCTAGTAAATGACCCTGTGGGATATCACCCCTAGAAAACCTCAGATATATTTGAAGTTATGCCAGATATGGCAGTTGTGGTAACTACCTGGGTTGCCAGCACACACATTCAGGATGATTCCCTTAGCATTACACAGAACCTGGTAGTTAATGGAGTGGAAGCCCTTACTGTTTAGGTACACCCTTCCCTGTTCCTTCGGTGGTGCTTTGATTTCAGTGTGTGCAGTCTACGGCACCCAACACTTCTGGGAAGTGTGCTACAGGGTAGAAATCCTGCACAGTTGTAGTTCTGTCCTCGGGTGTATGTTGCAGCATAGCATTCAGGAATTGATGGAGGATTCTGGATGCTGATGCCTGTGGCACCCCCAGCATATCCCCTGTTCATCTCTGGAAGGTTCCTGTAGCTAATAATCTAAGTGTTACGCATACTTTAGTCTCCACAGGTATTGGTTTCCCTCAGTTTGCCCTTATCACTTGAGAATGACAGGTTTCACAGATCCTACAGTGTGTCTCTATCAACCCTATAGCCCTCTATAATTTCCTCCTCATGCAGACCGTGAAAAGTTAAACAGGTCTAAACACCCTTCTCCTTCTTGGCTGAGGTCTATTAGCAGCAGCAGACGCAGTATAGACTTGGGCCTGTTGCACATGCACATAAATAACAGCAACCCCTAACAATGTTTCCGTATAGAGTAGTTTGTGTGGCTGTATTACAATAGGTTTTGGAATTCGCAGGCAAAACCTGTATTGAGTCTACATGATTGCTTTATAGCTTTTTGAATAGCTCCTCCATTTTGGATTGTTTGATTAGCATTAGCATGCTTCAATGTTTACAGTGTTTGTGTGGCTCTACATACTGTGTAGAACTGCTTACTGAATACAAAACAACATGCTACCATGTGCATCTCATTGCACAATGCGCACACAGTCTTAGCATATCATGTAGGCTTTATTGTATCCACCCCTATATAACACAGTCCAAGTTATTAATGAATTAATTCATTCTGTATTGCAGTGACTAAAGAAAAACAATTAAAGACAATATAAATACAGCAGAAGCTTTTGTTCAACAACACACAAATCAGAAATATTACACCATACTGTTTTTTTTGGGGAGGGGTCACATGCCTGCAGTACACCTACATCTCAGTTTTGACTTCTCTATATATTATCTGCCATCAAGAATAACCATCCCATCTGATATCATTCAGTGCAGTTCTGTCCTACCTGAATGGCAAATAATGCTGTCTTGTTGCAAAATGTATCTCCAGAGTCACTGGAACCAGGTCATGAATAAATGTCATTCTGTGTATGGTAATGAATTAGGCCCCTGCCAGCTACACCAATATCTCATTATTTAGCTATCTGTCCCCATTTACCATAACCTCTGTTCAAAGCTATCAGTGTACATTGGTTCTTTTTTACTTTTACAATTACCATAGAGATGTGTATTTCACGTTAGACATTTATTTAAAATTTTAAAGAAAAAACATTGGCAGCTTTTTCCTGAACAAAACACTCCCATATTGAAAACAGACAGTTTGAAAAACAGTAAACTTCTTTTTCCTTGAAACTCACATTCAGTGTAAATGCATGTGGCAACCCATTAAACTGCAGCAGACATACTGGGAATTCATACTCAAATAGCATATAGTAAAGTACTAATTGGTGTCTAACTGAAGGATACAGGAATTCAGAAGACAAGTGTGTAATGCATTTGTTAACAGCCAGGGACAGCCCACTGAGCACAAGTGTCCCTTTTCATGAGTAGCCCAGGAATATTGTCTGGAGAAGTAACTTGGTAGAGTCACATAAAAGAGAAATGAAGACTGAGGTAATGAAACCATGTACTACAGCAAGCAACTCTTTAACAGATCTTAGCCTTACTACTCTGCATTAAGTGCTACACAACCTGTGCAACCCCATGCACTCTGCCTTTCATACCTGTTTGCCTGCAAAAAACAAGCTACGTTAAAATGTATTCATAGTTAAAATGCTAACATAAATTCATAGACATGCTGTTAAGAGTAATCACAGATAATTAATAAGCACAACTGGTCAATATTCAACAAAACAAGGAAGCCAAGGATCACATGGTTCATTTGATGATGTTGCTATTTACTACAATTTCCTTCCATTCACCATAAGTACTCTGGTTCATAGATAGTTATTAATATTGCAGTCCATGTGACCAATGAGGAGCCTAAACAAAATTTCCAGTTGCCCCAAAGTACTGTCTGGTTAAGTGTATTGCTCAAGAACAGGGAATAAGAACGCAAGTGTTATTTATTTGTTTATTTATTTATTTGACATCTGTTAACCGGGTTAGTCTAACTGGACCAGAGGCCCATTTTCAGTGGAGACCCGAGGAGAAAAGCTCCGATACAGACAATTTAGGGTACATAATATTCACAGTTGAATATAAAGAAATTTACAATACAAAAGCTATAGTTAAAGAGAAATATAATACATAATGATAAGACTACAGTGAAGTATAATGCTCATGATTTTTTTAAATTTTATTTTACAGTGAAAAAATAAGCAGCAATTGACCTTGCATAGAGAGAGAGCTATTGATATAGTGGATTAAGTAATAGAGAGATGTATTTAGACATGAGGAAGTAATATTTACATATGTACATGCAGTGAAGTTGTAAGGTAATGGGGCATTTTGTGGTAGGACTATGAGTAAAGGGAGGAAACTAAGAGGTAGTATAGTAAATAGTGAGGTTGGAGTAAAACAATAAGGTTATGTAGAGTTCATTAGTGTAGTAGGTTAGGTGGGGTCATTACAGGGGCAAGACTTGTTGTTTAGCAGGTGAAGTTTAAGTTCCTTTTTGAAGTGTTTAGGATGAGAAATGGATCTAATATGTGCAGGGAGTTTGGTCCAACCTTGGGCTGTAGTGAATTTGTAAAGTAGCTTACCAACGTTTTTGTGTGGTTGGTAAATGTCAAGGAGTTGTTGAGTAGAGGTGAAGAGAGTACGATCTGGAGTATAAGAGGATACCAGGGAGTAGATGGAAAGGCAGGAGGAAGGTGTCTATAATGCAGAGTGTACGATTTGAAGCTGGGATAGAAGGAGTTGTTGCGGAAACTCCAGCCATTGGATAAAGTGGAGAGCAAGGCAGTGGTGGGAGTTGTAAGGAGAGGTAGTGACAAATCTAATTATTTTGTGGTATGTTTGTTGTAGTTTGGACAGGGTGATAGATTGTATGTTAGTTAGGACTGGGGCAGCATAAAGAAGGGAGGGGAGAAGGAAAGCATGAGCTAGGAAAATCTACCATTAGAAGTTAGACATTTTCTATTTTGATACAGTAGTCCAGTTTTTGATGTTTTTTTTTATGCTTTCAAAGATATGTAAGCTATATTTTAGTTCATCATCAATGATGGTACCTAGGAGCTTAGTGTGTGGATCAGGTTGAATGATCGTGTTGTTAGAGAAAGTAATGGCAAAGACTGATTTGTGTTGAGAGAGAGAGAGAGAGCGAGGGAGAAAAAGCACAAGTTTCGTTTTTTGGGGGTTTAAGATGAGCTGATTATCAGACAGCCACTTTTCAATGGACAGAAAGGTGTCTTGGGTATGAGCATGAGTTTTGAGATGCTACTGGAGATAGAGATGAGAGTGGAATTGTCAGCATATTGAATTAGGGAGGAATGATTACAAGCTGTGTGTAACTCATTTGTGAAAATGTTAAACAGGAGGGGACCCAGGATGGAAACTTGGGGTACACCAGATGTGACAGGAAGGGAGGAGGACCAGGAGGAGACCCATTTGTCAGATTGTAACCTACTGGAGAGGTAACTGGTGAACCAGGCCAGGGAGGGAGCAGGGAGATTGAGGTTAGCAAGTTTAGATAAAATTATAGGATGAGAGAGTGTCAAATACATTGGAGAGGTCACGGAAAAGACAGGATACAAGATGGTTGTTGTCTCTGGCCTCATCTACTGTAAGAGTGAAAGATAAGAGGGCTGTAGTTATGCTGTGGTTTGGCCGGAAGCCATGTTGAGTGGGTGTGAGAAGGTTTTCCTGTAGGAGAAAATTTAGCAGCTGAGTATGAATTAATTTTTCAAGTATTTTAGATAGAGGAGAAAGGATGGCTATGGGTCTGTAGTTGGATGGATCAGTATAATTCCCTCGTTTATGCAGAGCAATGGTAAATAAGGCTTTCCAGATGTTAGGGACAGTAGGTTCTTGAATGGATCTATTGATAAGCAGGGATACAGGATAGGTTATGAATTCAGCAGCTAGTTTGAGGAAGGTAGGTGGGAGATTATCACAGGAGGGTGAACAGGATTTGAGAAGGGTAGCAATTTCTAGAGGGGTGTTATTTGGGAACGGGGAGGGTGAAGAAGGGAAACCAGGCTGGAGAATTTTGTTGAAGATGGTCCAGAATGTATGTGGGTTTGATTTGTAGTTGATTTGGGGGGGATTGTAGTAGGATTTTTTATTATTGTTGATTTGTTTTTTGACAAGGTTCCTGAGTTCTTTGTAGTTCTGGAACAGGGCTAGTGCTTTGGTTTTAGCCTAGGTCTTTCAAGCACTATCTCTTCTGTGCAAAAGAGTGGGGGTTTCCTTAGAAAGTCAGGGGGCATAATTAGATTTGATTCTAATTCTCCTGGAGGGGGCGAGGGAATTGAGAGTATCTACAAAACTGTTGTTAAATTTTTGCACAGCTTCATTGAGGGGGAAATGCTGGAGGAACAACTAATGAGTGCTGGATAGTATGGAGTTAAATAAGTTAGTATTAAAGTTAGAGAGTTTACGGCATTCTCTATAAGAGTGACATTTGGTTAGGTGGGCAGAGTGCCTCTGGATGAAGGTGGGAAGATGATCACTTAAGGTGTCAGGTAAGGTACAAGGGCTGTGATATAGATTAGGTGAGCTAGTGAGGATCCAGTTGATAGCTGGATTGGAGGAATAGGATTTGTGAATACAGGTGGGGGAGATTACCAGTTGGTGGAAATCATGTAATTTCATACTGAGTTGTGGAGATTCAGTTGTTAGTTTAGCTCAGTCAATATTGACGCCACCAAGGATAAGTGTTTCATAAGGTACTTTGTGGGGAAAACCAGGAAAGGATACGTTCTAGGGTTAAAATATTATTTCCACAGGGGGTGTATATGGAGGTTATAGCAAATTTCTTGTGGGAGTTTAGATGGCAATTTAGGATGATAAGTTCAGCTTGGTGGAAGTTGGGAATAGGGATGTATACAGGGAAGAGATTGTTAGAGTAGAGGATGGCAATGCCACCTCCCTTTTTTGCGGATATGCCAGAGTGGTAAATATCGTAGCGAGGGGGTAGAATTTCATTGTTTGTGATATGGGGTTTTACCCAGGTTTCAGATAAGGCTAGAATTTGTGGGGCGGTATGGGCTACCCAGGTGTGAAGCTCTTTGATTTTGTTACCAAGACTTTTGAGCAATTCAGAGATATTCTGTACAACTGGAGACAGGTAAGAGCAGACTACTGTTAATCATTTAAAATGTTCACAGAGTAACAGGTTTTGCATCAACAAGAATTGTATTACTATTTTTTATTTATATATCATTTGTTAACCAGATTATCCCCACTAAGCTAGTGGTCTCTTTTCAGGGGAAACCCAAAATGGTATTTATACTACTGGGGGAAATGTGTACAGGGCATCAGGAAACTTCTCTTACTCTTTTCAGTAGGTGCTGTGGGATCTCTTACATCCACCTGAACTACCACCAACTCAGGCAATTGGGACCTTGTTTTAATATGTCCACCAAAGGGCAACACCCCCTTATGCTACACTGCAGGGTCAGCAGTCAATCTAGCTGGTTTGGGAATAGAACTCACAAGCTTCCACACCAAAGGCAAGTGTGTTACCTGTTCCACCACTGGCAGTGATTGTAAACACAAAACCATGAATCTCTATGACTAACACTGACAAACAAACTGTAATTCTCAGTGATTTATAACCAAATAAAAAAGTTAATAGCAATGGCAGCCATTGTAGAGGATTAAGGCTCTTACCTTGCAATAGGTAAGGCTCAGGGTTTGACTCTGATCAAAATCACTTAACTAGACAGTGCCCCTAACTAGGGCATTACACACACAAGCACACACAAAAGTGATCTCTCCCTCCTGCATGACAACAACATACTGCTAACAATCTATGCAATGCTGATATCTACACTCATATGCAGTTTCTGAGCTTGCAGCTACCTATGCTGTTACTGAGGTGCTATTCTTTATCTCCATGTGAAGCTGAGAAAGGAAAGTCCCAAGGTGCTGTGCTGCTATTCCCATGTGATGTCTATGTATATCCATTGTGAGCAATGCTGAGTAGATTTTTAAAGGGAAACCTTATGCTGAATCCAACCCTGGCAGAAGCATCCAACACACCTCGCTGTTAGTTAGTGATAATTGTTATTAAATCCTTACCATTTAATAGTCCATCTTCTGATTCAGTCTCACAGACTTTTCACCATGGCCTCACTCTAGAACTTCAGTAACATTCTAAGTCAGTTATTAAATCCTTACCATGTAATAGTCCATCTTCTTATTCAGTCTCACACACCTTTCACCATGGCCTCATTCTATAACTTTAGTAACATTCTAGGAAAGTTATTAAATCCTTACCATTTAATAATCCATCTTCTGATTCAGTCACACACACTTTTCACGATGGCCTCATTCTATAACTTTAGTAACATTCCAGGTCAGTTATTAAATCCTTACCATTTAGTAGTCCATCTTCTGATTCAGTCTCACACACATTTCGCCATGGCATCATTCCATAACTTCAGTAACATTCTAGGTCATCTTCTTCAGCAACACTGAAAAGTTATTAAATACCACACACCACTCTTTTAGCTGTACTTGTTTTTGGTATCATACATTGTCCCAATCACAATAATATTTATTCCTCCCTCATACAGTTACAAATCTAGTGAATCCCGGCTTGCTGCTTCCACCCAGTGACTGAGTGACTCGTTTCCACCATAAAATGATAATGTTATGTAAGTGGTTACTGATAACAACAATTATCAATTTATGGGAAGGCTGCAAATAATAGCTTAATTATTTGTTAGATGTAAATGTTTCTAAATCCTGTTCCATGTCATACTGGTAGCTAGACTGCCTGTTGGTCCAATGACCCCCAAAAGTAGAGTATAATAGCCTGTTCATCCAGATCATGACTACATTTTTTCATTATGTTAATCTGTTTTACTGTACAGAAAGATAAACTGCCTTAATGATCTGCTGAAGAAATTGCTTGGCCTACTACACAAAAAATATATATTTTTTCCTATACCTCAGACAATAACACTGTTTTTTTTTGGATGCAGACTAGCAGATGAGATGTTTTGCTTTGGTGCAATTATCATTACCTAAGTAAATAAGGAGTGACTATTTTGTGGGTATATACCTAAGTAGTACTCACCCTGATGAGAACAATGTTAAAGACAACATTTTTTCAACAAGCTTTTGCTTCACATCAAGCAAATCAGTCATGTAACAATATGCTTATGTGTGTATTTTTCTACAGTCTTAAATACGTAGGCAATCAAGCTTTTTCTTTTCTTTATTTGCAATGTAATATACGCTTTGGCATTTTCAACATGATCAACTGATCAGTAAGACCATTAAGCTCTTGAATGTAAATTAAAAATACCAATACAGAGCAATGTATAATATAAATAAAGTTAAATAACACCCACTCACAATCTTAACAGCAGAAGACTACATAACACTAATAGGTTCATAGGTTGGTACTAGGCTATCTGCCCGAAGGCATTTATAAGCCTAACCAGAATGTGTTGGATTTCACCGCCCCCTTAGATTAGTTCCCTGTCCCTCTGTCCAGCAGAGCCACTGAAGTGATCCTTGAGGTAAACTTTCTGTTTCCCATCCACTCATCAAGGTTTCTTTATAGGTAACATTTATCATTCCCAAAGACACAGAAATCAAATTAGATAACGCATATAGCTAACAGGGACAAATATGAAGAGGATTAATTCAGGAAGATCATGATATTAAAGTGTATTCAACCTGTGTGAGCTTTAGAGTTAGGAGATTACTGCCCATACTGCCTGACAAATGATCCAGAGAACTGGTCCACTTTTGTCCATTTACTGCCACATAGTTCAGTCTTGGTTGTAGCCAGTCTTTAAGGCCAAGGAAGGCAAATCTCTTCCAGGAAAGGGTATCAGTATAGGGCATGAAATCTATAGTCTGGAGAGAAGAGTCAAAAAGACATTCCTCCATGGTAAATGAGCTGATAAAGTAGAAACAGGATTTGCTTCCAGTTATATTTCATTTCAAGACCTGAAATTTGTAGGCAAAACCATACAATTATAATGCTGGTCATTTCTTTACCCCACATTTTGTATTTTACCTCTGAAACTTCACATCACATTAATACTAATAAACACCGGAGTGAAATAAGCACTAAACCAAAGTTTAATGTAACTGACTATAAGTATTGCTGAGTAAGTAGGGATTTATAATTCTGGCAAAAAAAAATCTACCAAGTGTATCACATTCAACAGGCTAGCAATATATTGTCCAAGATATTATATTTCAGTGGCAAATGTATCACCAGAATGATACTCTTTATCTTGCCTGTGTTATAGTAATTATAATGAGGATATAGTGCATGTGAACATTTAACAACCCAACCAAAGAGTTTCTTATTCCAGGGCATATTGCTATTCCATTCAGAATAGCATGATATAACTGGTGAATCAACTGTCACTGTTTGGACTGATCAGGTTGTTAGCAAAAGATCTCCATGTCCAATATGGTATCTAATTTCCCAGACTTAATCTCTCGTGATTCTTACATAGCTCAAACATCCAGAGTGAGAACAAAATGTGGATTATACAGGAGACATTGACAACTATCAAGTGTTTCATTCACTTTGGTGATATTTCACATCTGGACTCAAATTTTTAGGTCAATGCTTACTATTCATCTTCATGACCTTCTTGATAGGTATTTAATATTCACATAACAGAATTTTTGTGCTAAAATCCTAATCATAATAAGAATCCCACATGTTTGCTATACTAGATCCCTTGAAATCTAAACAAGCCATAATCTTGATTTCCAAAATGCTATATCATAGCAAAAGTAATAGCCAATGAAAAGCTGTGTAGGCCAATCAAAGTTTAGCACTTACAAAACAAATTTGTTGACACAAGCAGATTTGTGTAAACAAGGCCCTAAGTCTATAGGTAACATACATAGCCTGGAAACTAAAAACAGCATTATTGTCCTTCTGAGACACTGATCCTACCAATATCCATGAGGGGGTAATAATGTCCAGTGGTTAATGTCATGATGGATTCTATTTCCTGATGAATCCATTGTAAAACAGTGCATCTCACTATAATCACTAAGCAGGCATAACCCTAGGAAGTTAGTACTCACTGAGGCCCATATTATACCCCACTGGGTGATCTACAGGTCCTTGAGACTAGACTGCAGGCAAAACATGGAGGTTTAGCTCTTGTTTAGTTTATAGTTATTATGGGCGCAATAATCAGCTCCAACAACCATCTAATAGAAGATATAATAGGATTTGCTGTCAACAAAATATCTTTCTAGACTCACAGTCTAATAAGAAAATATCTCATGATCATAGATAACTCCACAATATCATACTTTATTTAGCAGATTAAATGCTGTAATAAAAGTGAAGGGGGGTATATTGGGCACATGGTTGATAAAAGTAATGTTTAATTTTTTTGGATTTTTTTTCATAAATCTGGTAGGTGTGATGACAAATTATAATTAATATTAAATTTGATTTGACACCAGTTACATGTTTTATAGGGTTGAAAAAATGTGCTACCTTGGTAATAATGCATATGAAATTAAATTACAGACTTTTCATACTTCTAAGCTTGAAAAGGCTGTTGGCATAAACCTGCTAATGGGAAAGCCAAAACGTCATGGTTATTTCACTTTACTCCTCAAGTAATACAGGCATATTGCAAAGTATAGCTAGAAGAATTTGTAGATTCTCAGCATGTTCCAAAGTTTGTGAGCATCACTTTCTCTCTACTTATAGAACACAGAAAGCAGAGTGTTTCTCTGTTACAAATTATCTACTTTGTTGCTAGCCTTACTTGCACTTAAAGTTTTACATTGGAATATTATAGGATTCTGGCACATCTATTGCAAATGCCAAGGCATCAGTATGAAGTAGGATCCCAGAATGCTAGGCATCTAAGGTTAAAGGTGCTAACACCAGGCTATTGGCTGGATGAGAAACTTTCAGTAAAGATGGCCCTTCTCTTTGGAGTCAATCACAACAGAATATTAGAGAACATTATAAATGTGATTGTTATAGGGACTGACTTGATATGTTTTTCTGAGTAGATAGTTATCTATACGTTTTTTGTTTTGTTCTCTCTACAATTATTTCTTTTGACCTATGTTTTATACAGCTAGTTTAAGAATATTCCCTTTTCAAATACTTTATTTTGCTGTTCTTCTTAGTGTAATAAAAATGTACATTTTTAGTTAGATGCAAATATTTAATATCATTCTTACCATATTCAGTCATGTTTGTTGTCAGTCTTATACATTATATTAAGGTTGTGGATGAAAAGGGTATTTATATCAGACTAACTTCCTGGATAATAAGGAAATATGTAAATAAGTTAATAGCTAAGTAGACTAGACTGAAATAAAACAGAATAAAACGAGTAAGCACTCCACCTCTCTGGTAAAACATCCAGGCCCCATCAGGCCACATTCAAGAGAGGGTGCCATATAACAATGGATGAAGCCAGATGACAGGCAGTATAGGCTATCCTTCTTCCTAGGATGCATATAATCTCCCACTTGCATAACCAGAGGTGGGATAAGTTTATCAGCAGCCACGTTCTTCCATCTGAATTATAGTTGGATATAATACCCACAAAAACTGGTGATTGATCAAGTAATCACTGGAGTATGCAGTTTCAGCAATAATATGCTATGTATTATACTGTAGAAGTCATAGCCTAAGTGAAATACTAAGTAGCAAATTATATAGGATGTTAAATATTATGTGGCCTCCATAAAGCTTAGAAAATCCACAACAGGGTACTCACACCAATCAATGTAAACCAAACAGCATACTTCAGTCTATGGGTTGCATCTAGTGAGAAAAAAAAATGCAGAGTAATGACAAAAGTAGAAATGTAGGCATTACAGCAGCCATTATTGCTGTAGTGATAGCCTAACATCAAACTTAGCTCAAACTAGCACAGAAAATTGACCACAACATGCAAACCACACAAGATGACTAGACGATAGCCAATACCCTCTAAAATAACTTAGAAGTATTAATGTTTTACTGGCTTTGAAAGCTAGTAAAGCACTTAGCAAGCTGTCACAAAGACGGCATGTAAATATAATTATAAAAAAAAAGTCAAGGGTAGTTTTCAGATACTGTTCTAATTTTGCTACATACTGCGGTGGTGGTGCTGCGGTAGCGTTGTCGCCTCATAGCAAGATGTTGTCCCGTTCGATTCTCAGTTAGAGTGTCTTCTGTGTAGAGGCATATGTGAATGGGGCGTGCCTTCGTTGAAGGTTGTGCATCAAGGCTGGTAATGCGGTACGTAAAAATCCATTACCAATCATTAGTGGACCGGAGTTCCGCTGTTGCGACCCCTAACCGGGAAAAGCTGAAAGACACAAACAAACAGACTGACATCTGTAAAGTTCTACAGACAAAATATCAGGCAATTTATTCAGGGACAATTTAGAGTGAAGAGACATTCCTTGAGTGAGGCCTGACCATGACAGTGCTTAGGAGGTGTCTAATAATCGTTAAACATCTCTAAAAGCAATGTTACAGACAGGTCTTGCGCTACAGAAGTGTGTCACAGGTTTATTTTCTGATTTTGGAGCATAATCACAGAGCCCTATGCACTACAACAAAATACCACGATTGTTTTTCACACTGAATCTTGCACACATCCTAGTTAACAAAGATGGTGCACAAAAAGATCTTGACAATTCTCATTTACATCATATTAAAGCAGATATTGATCCATCCCTCTAGAGAGGTGGACTATGCAATATAAAACCAGCTTTTCTCCTGAAATGGTGGCAAATGCACTAGTTTCTCTTCAGGATTATCTCTTTACAAAAACAGGTTTGAAAATCAGATAAGCTTGGGTGGCATGTTAAAATGTCCGTACTTAGCAGATCAGGGAAAACAAAGGGGTTAGCAATACCCTTAAATAGTGCAAATTATCAGGCATAATGTAGTTATTAAATGCAGACTATCATTCAGTGTAGGTCCATTATGAGGTGCAATTGTAGCCATTACCTCACCAGAGTATTTCACTGAAATAAGTTGGAAATCTCATGAGTTATACCTATTGTAGCCTCATTGGTGTTATTTTGTGGGTGCCAGCAGTATATAGGTAAAACATTTAGGGGTGTCTGGGTATTTCACAAAAAAGCTTAGGCAAAATCAGCTGGTCACAGATATTGGTAGAGTCTGTTTTGCTGCATACCTAAATGCAATGCTGCAGTAACTCTTAATGTAAAGTTTTACAGAATGACATGCAATAGACACTGAACTTGAATCAGCACATCACACTATAAAAAATAGTGGATATGCCATTTGACCTCAAATATCTATCTGTCTGATTAATAATATGCAACAGAATTTATTTAGTGTGTCCAATTTTTTTCAACAGTAACATCTCCACAAAAGTGATTTGTGCCTATCTGTCTCTCTCTCTCTCTCTCTCCCTCTCTCTCTCTCTCTTTCTTCCCGATCAGGCTGATTAATGCCAAGAGGATTTTTGGGCTTGAAGCTTCCCTGTAAGGCTTAAAGCTTCAGCTCCATCTTTTTACTTGTAGCAAACACATTTCACTTTCTAATGTTACAGCTTCCTGCCTGCTTTTCAGTGGGGATAACTGAAGCAGTAATGACTGGATCTTCTTTCAGTTTGACCATTGTGCCATTGATGTAGGGATACAAACACATAATGAAAAAAAACTGTATGAAGGTGGCCACTTCATGGAAAAACATGCCGTTTAAAAGACGAGTGGAATCTGTTACTTGCTCTTGTTTATAATTATTAAGAGAATAGCCATCAGAGTAAAAACAGTTATTGCTCCTTGCTGCTAACTGTCTTTGTCAATGTCATCTCAAACATTATTTATGTTGTCTGTTTTAACAAAGTAGGCTGCATTTCAAGGGATGCATCCTCATGGTTCCCAATAATGCAAAATGGGAAAATAGTACCATAGAGTGAAGACACTTTTTAAGTGCATTGCTCTAAAGAAGATAAAATAGCTGGTGCCAGGAGGTGGCTTGTGGTGATGGAGTAATGGAGCTGCAGCTACCAGCTTCACTGGAATGACCTTATAACACCCAAAGCCTGACTGCAAGTTTTGTTCATAGGTTCATAGGTTTATAGGTGTTTACTAGACTATCAACCACAAGAACTTTTTTAAGCTTAGCCATGCATCACAAATCTCTGATAAGATCTGATACCTTTGATAAGTGTAAACATGGGCCTGGGAGATGAACCATTTACAGCTTACCTGTGTCCATTAGAGACATAGATGCCAAACCAGGGATGGATTTCTGCTTTCCCATCCAGTTATCCAAGTTGCACTTGGTTAGGGAGGAACTCTGCTTCACATGGATGGGGAGTCTGTTCCATAGACGAGGTAGTCTCTGGAATACATACCTATCTATCCAGCAAGTCCAATTTATATCACAGGCAAGGTTTAAGTCTTCAGAATGAGTAATTCTGGTGCTGTTTGTTTTGGCTATCAGTAGATCAATATGATGGTTTTGGTGGTAAATATTTATGAGATACATGTATAGCATAAGGAACCTTGATGATTGGATGGGAGATAGGAAATTCACCCCGGGGATCATGTCAGTCGCCCTGCTAGACAGGGACCTGGAGAAGTAAATATTGTGGGAAGAAATATCCAGGGAATTGTTATGGCAAGGCTTGCATAGGCCCTAGGGCCAATAGCCTAGTAGCAACCTATGAACCTATGAACCTATGAACCTATATGAACAAGCATTTGGCTGATTGCTGCTATGCTAGTGTTATGTGCTCTAAACAGTGATAGCTAAGGCAATATCGAGGTGAAGTACAAGAAGGAAGGAGGGAATATGATGAAACTGTTGGAAGCTTCAGATATGTAGATAAAAATAGGAGCAGTAGTGATCTTGAAATAGGTAGAGAGATATTGGAATTCCATAAGAGAAGGGATAGTTTGGATGTTAGAATTTAGTAAGGGGAGAGCTATTTTGGTTGTAAAAAACAAGGAAGGACAGAATGATCAGCCTGGATTAGTGCAGGAGCAAACCCAGTTTTCAGTTAGCTATTCCTTAAGCAGTAGTTTAAATTTGGATGTGTTGCTAGAATTTAGTCTTGTCTGAGGCATGGAATTTTAGGACTTAGATATTTGGTGGGAGAATAGGAGAGTTACCATAACAATTATTACGTTTAGTTACTTTGAGTAGTTTGTTGGAGGATCTTAGTGACCTTCTGTTTGAGGAGGACTGCACTAAACTATTGAGTGCTGGACAGTTGTCTGGATGGCGGAAGATGGAATGAATGAAAGTTAATTGGTTGAGGGATAGGAGATTGGGTAGTGCAATCCAATTTAGTTTATGAAGTGCTGTGTAGTGATGTGATCTGTAAGGGAGGTTAGTAGCAAATCTTGCGATTTTGTTATAGCAGGACTCCAGTTTGTTTTAATTTGATTTTCTGAGATTAGTGAATATTGCTGAGACATATAGAAGGATAAACAGTAGATGAGTCCTTGCTATGTAATGTCTAGTGGCCTCAGTTAGGTATGGATTGACTCTGGATAGTGAACCTAGCTTAATGTGGACCTTTTTGGTAGTTAGAGTAAGGTGTTTGTCAAATTTTAGGTTGTTGTCAATTGTGACTCCAAGGAGTTTGGTGTGCTGGACAGGTTCAATTTTAGTTTTATTGGCTGAGCAGATGGTGAAGGGGAGGGGGAGAGATTTATCAGGAACTTTGCTATTAGTGAAGAGCATAAGCTTTGTTTTATTTGGACTGAGTATGAGTTGTGAGTCTGAGAGGTATTTTTCAATGTCTTGGAAAGATTGTTGAGTTGTTTGCAGCAGTTCTGGTAGGAAGTAATCTATTTATTGAAACAACCTAGTACAACAGACAAAATAAATGTGTGAAAAATCAAATAACAGGCAAGACGGTATTAGGAATCAGATAAACTAAACAATAAAATATATCAAACTAAATATAACACTTCTTGAATAACAAAATAAATTACATAAGGATATTAATTCACCCACCTCTGGACTGGGAATTGAGCATTGGGGTACTCCTACTGAGATGAGTAATAGGGTGGAGAGTTCATTTTATCACTTAACTGCCTGTTGGTGGTCAGCTAAGTAGCTGAGAAACCAGAATAGGGCTGGCTGAGTTAGATTTAAGGAAGCTAGCTCATTTAGTAGTTTTTGGTAAGATACTGTATCAAAGGCCTTAGACATATCTAGAAAGAAAGACAAGACAAGCTGGTTGTCATTTCTAAGCTGGTTGATTGAGTTTGTAAAGCTAACGAGGGCAGTGGTTGTACTATGTTTAGGTCTGAAGTCATGCTGAGATGCAGATAGGAGATTATTGCTTAGTAGATAGTCGAGGAGTTGTCTGTGTAAGCATTTTTTCAAGAATCTTGGCTATGGGAGGGAGGAGGGCAATTGGCCTGTAGTTTAAGAACCCAGTAGAGGAGCAACCTTTGTGAAGAGGGATGATATAAGAGACTTTCCAGAGTTTGGTGATGTAGTGCTCAGCAATGGAATGGTTTATTAGGAGAGATATAGGGTAGAAAATGGCATCTGCTGCTAGCTTTAGAAATTCACTGGGAAGTTGGATAGCTGCAAGGGAGGAGGGCTTAAGTTTGGAAATATGTGTTTTGATGGTATTAGTTTGAATTGGCTTGATTGAAAAAGAATTGCGGGTTCTGTCCAATTCATTAGGAATCAATGGGGGGGGGGGTCTTACTGCTGTTTTTTACTAGAGAGAGCATATTGTTGATAAAGTGTGAATTAAATTGTAAGACAATGCTATCAGTGGAATTTGTTGTGGTTGGAGCTGGGGTTGTGATCTGCCCAGGATTTAGTAGTTGTTTTATGGCTTCCCAAAATTTCTGGGGATTGTTTTGGTGTCTTTGTTGCATTGTTTTATAGTATAGCTTTTTGTAGTGTCTGAGTTGTTTTTTTGGCAAGGTTGTGTAATTGACAGTAGGTAAGAAGGGAGTCTTGATGTTTTGTCTTGTAGTATAGGGACCAGGCTCTGTCTCTCTGTTTCAGGATCTGCTTGGTGTCATTGGTAAGCCATGGTATGTGGTTGGAGTTAGAATGGGTCTTCCTAAGGGGAGCTAGGTTGTTTAGGATATTGAGGAACCAGTGACTGAAATAGTGAACAGCTGAGTCAAGGTGCAGATATTTTAAATGGGACCAGTCACATTGCTGTAGGAGGGATTTGAAGACTTCAGGGGAGAAATGCCTTTTGTTCCGGACAACTTTGTAAATTATATTTTTAGTAGGGCAAATGCATTGCCTAAGAAGGTAAGTGGGTAGGTGATCACTTAGACTGTTAATGAGACAGCCAGATTGGTGACAGAGAGAGGGTTTGTTTGTAAGTGTCCAGTCTAGGATTCATTATTTTTTGCTGTGTTTGTCAAATCTGGTAGGCTATTGTATAATTTGACAGAAACCATAAAGGTTAATAACATAGGAGGAATTTTCTGAGGAGTAGGTGTACCAGTCCATGTTGAAATCCCCCATTATTATTGTTTCTTGACTAAAATATGAGGCACACCAACAAAGAAGATCTTCAGTAATGTCTGGGTTTTATATGGGGTTATATAAATAGCTATTATAATGATGTGTTTGTTGGAGTTTTGATAACAATTTCAGAATTCAAGAGGACTAGGGGGTTGATTTGAAGTCTTTCTGGTTTGATAGCATTTTTATATATTACAGCTATGCCACCACCTTATTTATGAGTGCTGTTATGTCTATGGATGTTATAAGCATTGGTTACAATTTCACTATCTGGGGTTTTAGTCACATTTCTGTTAGGACCGCTAATTCAGGAGAGTATTGGGTGATAGTTGTATGAAAATAATGACTTTTATTTAGGATGTTTCTTAGGTTCATGTTTAATGAAAAGTGATCGTAGCTACTTCATGTGGGATTAGTGATGTTTGCAGAGTAAGGGTTGTTTGGAGTGAGAAAATAGATAAATATATAAGTAAATAAATAAAATAAAAACTAAAACTTACCATTGAGAATGCATGTGAATATGTTTCTATTCACAAAAAAAAAAAAAAAAAAAGATTAATTGTGATTGTACTTGCTTCTCACTTAGTCATCATCTTCTTTCGGCTGTTCCCTTTAGGGGGTCGCCACAGCGGATCATCTGTTTCCATTTCTTCCTGTCCTCTGCATCTTGCTCTTTCACACCAACCGCCTGCATGTCCTCTCTCACCACATCCATAAACCTTATCCTAGACCTTCCTCTTTTCCTCTTACCTGGCAGCTCCATCCTTAGCATCCTTTTCCCAATATACCCAGCATCCCTTCTCAGCACATGTCCAAACCAACGCAATCTCGCCTCTCTTGCTTTGTCTCCAAACTGTCCAACCTGAGCTGACCCTCTAATATACTGATTCCTAATCTTGTTCATCCTAGTCACACCCAGTGCAAATCTTAACATATTTAACTGTGCCACATCCAGCTTTGACTCCTGCCTTTTTGTCAATGCCACCGTCTCCAACCCATATAACATAGCTGGTCTCACTATCCTCTTGTAGACCTTCCCTTTCACTCTTACTGGTACCCATCTGTCACAAATCACTCCTGACACTCTTCTCCATCCATTCCACCTAGCCTGTACTCTCTTCTTCACCTCTCTTCCACACTCACTATTACTTGAACTGTTGAACCCAAGTACTTAAACTCATCCACCTTTACCAACTCTACTCCCTGCATCCACACCATTCCTCTACTCTCCCTCTCATTTACACACATATATTCTGTTTTAGCCCTGCCAACCTTCATTCCTCTCCTCTGTAAAGCATATCACCACTTCTCCAGGGTCTCCTCAACCTGGTCCCTACTCTGACTACACACTCAAACTCACAATGTCATATGCAAACATCATAGTCCACGGGGCCTCCTGTCTGATCTCATCTGTCAACCTGTCCATCACCATTGCAAATAAGAAAGGACTCAGAGCTGATCTTTGATGTAATCCCACCTCCACCTTAAACGTATCTTTCACTCCCACTGCAGTCCTCACCAATGTCACACTGCCCTCGTACATATCCTGTACCACTCTTACATACTTCTCTGCCACTCCAGACTTCCTCATACAATACCACAACTCCTGTCTAGACACCCTGTCATATGCTTTCTCTAAGTCCACAAAGACACAATGCAACTCCTTCTGACCTTATCTGTATTTCTCCAACAACATTCTCAGAGCAAACATTGCATCTCTAGTGCTCTTTCCTGGCATGAAACCCTACTGCTGATCACTAATCATCACCTCCCTTCTTAACCTAGCTTCCACTACTCTTTCCCATAACTTCAAGCTGTGACTGATCAGTTTTATCCCTCTGTAGTTACTGCAGCTCTGCACATTACCCTTATTCTTAAAGATAGGTACCAAAACACTTTTTCTCCACTCCTCAGGCATCCTCTGACTTTCCAAAATTTCATTAAACAATCTGGTTAAAAATTCCACTGCCATTTCTCCTAAGCACCTCCGTGCTTCCACTGGTATGTCATCTGGGCCAACAGCCTTTCTAGTCTTCATCCTCTTCATAGCTGTCCTTACTTCCTCCTTGCTAATCTGTTTCACTTCCTGATTCACTATCCCCACATCATCCAAACTTCTCTCTCTCTCAGAATTCTCTTCATTCATCAGCCCTTCAAAGTACTCTTTCCATCTACGCAACACACTCTCCTCACTTGTGAGTACGTTTCCCTCACTGTCCTTTATCACCCTTACCTGCTGCACATCTTTCCCAGCTCTGTCCCTCTGTCTAGCCAATCAGTACAGCTCCTTTTCTTCCTCTTTAGTATCCAATCTCTCATACAACTCTCCATATGCCTTATCCTTAGCCTTCGTCACCTCTCTCTTTGCCATGCGCCTCATCTCCTTATACTCATGTCTACTTTCTTCATCTCTTTGACAATCCCACTTCTTCTTCACTAGCCTCTTCCTCTGTATACTCTCCTGTACTTCCTCATTCCACCACCAGGTCTCCTTGTCCTCCTTTCTCTGTCCAGATGTCACACCAAGCACCTTTCTAGCAGTCTCCCTTACTAGCTTTGCTGTAGTTACCCAGCTATTTGGTAAATCTTCATTGCCTCCCAGTGCCTGTCTTAACTCTTCCCTGAATTCCACCTCACAATCACCCTTTTTTAACTTCCACCATTTAATCCTTGGCACTGCTTTCACACTCCTCCTCCTCTTCTTGATCACCACCTTCATAATAATCTAAATCTAAATACCTAACCCTGTAATGCTATCTCAAAAATTAAAACTAAAACAAACATGTATATTACTAATACAAGAACACACTCGGTTTTCCATTATGGGGAATCCCTTCTTTATATAAAATCAGAACTGTACCCTCACAGCATTAATTCTATGTATACTAATTCAAATGTTTTTAAATTCATAAACAAGGGAAATGTGTCAGAAAAAAAAGCAGCTCACCATTTCCTCTTCTCTGACTCCCATAACCAAACAAAGAAACACTGTATCTGTGGCAGGAAAATTCCAGCATACTAAAATGGTGATAACATATAACATAAATGTGGGTGGGATGGTTGGTATAAGGGTTAACGTGCTGATCTCACAGTCACAAGTTCCAGGGCTTGACTCTGACCTTTAAAAGAGAAATTGGTTAGGCTTAAAATGACCTACGAAAGCAGCTAGCTTAGTACTTAGCCAAGAATCTATACTTACTATATTTGATAATGCTTAATAGTATGCTCCACACAAGTAACTAGATGTTCACAAAAACATTCCTAGACACCCAATGTATTTTAAAATACTGTATATAAAATGCATCAGCTCAGTAAAACAAATATAAAGCCCATTCTGTATTTACCACAATGCTTTCAAAGTAGGCATTATATGGAAACAGCAGATCTTCAGGAATAAGGTGGACACCTGTGCTTGAGGGTTTAGGCATCAAAACATCTCTGGGCAGTTTGTTATCTTTCTATACTGACACTATTAGACTGGTAAATACATGCAAATATGGTATAATGTTTTGTACATTATTTATTTATTTATTTATTTATTCATGGATGCATTGCATTTGTTACCAGGATAGTCTAACTGGGCAAAACAAAAATGCCCCATGTGATGACCCTGCCCACTGGACCAGAAATCAAGGAGCCTTAGTTCTCACAACTGGCACCAGTGGGGGACATACATTGGGAGGATGACAAGTACACACACAGTATTACCAGATGTAGCTCTCTGCATCAAGTGCAATTTCCATTAAGAGCACACAGAGACCACAGTCAGTCTGGGGCTGGTTCCTCTACCTTTTTCCAGATCCACAATAAGACTCTCCACTGGCACATCTATAAAGTTGAGATCTCACCCCAGTGATGAAGCCAAAGGCCTCCAGCACTCCCTCTGTCCAACCAGTGCTTCTTCTCCATATTCAAGTAGCTGACACACGCTCTTTGAGGTTCGATTTACACACACACACACACACACACACACACACACACACACACACACACACACACACACACATACTCACACACACCTGGGAGAGACTGGCACAGGTTTATTAGCTGTACCCCCTTCTGCCCAGACTATAAGGTAGTTATCACTGCCACCAGTCAACTCCTTGTCAGCTACATTAAGGCCCTTAACAAGGGTATCCAATCTTACTGTGTAATATTAATATTAACACAATGGTAGGTTGACCAAGAGCAAGGCTGTTAAGAGTGGCCCACACAGTGTCACCAAATAAGTATGGAATTACTATCAAAACTTAAATATCTGTACACAGATCAGGCAAAAGGTTTAAATATATTTAATAATAAATAATAGAAGAACAATACAATTCTAAATACATATTCACCATGACATCATAGAAGTCTCAAATAAATAAATAAAAATATCTAAGATAAGATTTACTATATTCCTGGCTGTATACAAGAAAATTACTATAACCTAGAAACTTACTTATAGAGGAAGGCATATGTGTGGTGAATGGTTCTTGCCAGGTCCAAGAGAGAATACAGAATGCTCTAAGAGACTTCTGAAATTAATATCACAAATATTACTGCTGGGATAGCTTGCAGAATGACATCATTTCTTGTCTTCTGAGTCTATGCCATATGAAACCCGCACTGCTGGAAGTTGACAGTATTTAGCATCTACCTGTGAAAATACATAGGCCTCAGATCTTTGCCATATGCTGGAAGTCATAAAAAAACTTACATAACTCCACATTTCAAGACTAGTAATTGTTTCACCCTAAGGAAAATACAAAAATCTCCCTAGTATAGACATTATGCTTCTAGCTGCCTTGAAACTGACAGATACCATCTTGTATTGCACAGCCAAAAAGTAATTTAATTTAATCTATTTTTCTGAAGTTAACCTCCTGCATTCCATTTTCCATTGTTAAAACATATACAGTTAAACATTTCCAATAGGTCATTTACATTTCTGTTCTCTTCCACTAGGGTACACTGGGGTTACATTTCAAACAGCACTTTGCAAAAACCTTTTCAACACACTCTTCTGTACCAGCAGTTTGATATACACATGACATACAGTTCTATGGAATTTGTAACACAGGCATCTTACACAAATCATTTTGATATTTACCACTGACATATAATTATTTACAAAATTCCAGCTAGCTGGGCTGGCAGTAGCTCCTTTAATCACCCCCCCCAAAGACTCAAGTTAGATTTTCAAGTGACCCTTCAGAAATGTTGCTTGAGAGGAATGAGCCTATCTGGGAATACATTATCCCATACCCTGTCTTGAGATTCCAGTTGTGTTGGCATTGCTTAGCCCAATACAATGATGCACTGTCCAGTCATATGCCTGCAACCATAGGCTCATTCATAGTAACTTGGGATTTTGCTGGTTGTGTTTCTGTGGCCATAGATCCTCTACAGACTCCTCCTGCTTTCTACTGCAAATACTTAGCACCAGGGCCTCCCTATCATAGGTTCATAGGTAGGTACTAGGCTATCAGCCCAGGGGTCTATGTAACAAGGTACCATGGCTTATGCCACCCAAGAAAGTTATTTTCCTGTACCACTATCGAGCAGAGACACAGAAGTGATCCCTGGGGTGTATTTCCTATTTCCCATCCACTCATAAAGATTTTTCTTGAAGAGTGCTAATGAAGAACTTTGCTTGACATAGATGGGTAGCTTGTTCCAGAGTATAGGAAGTCTCTGGGACAGGAATCTATCCCTCCAGTGTGTCCTGTTTATTGTGGTGACAAAGTTTAGGTCCCTAGAGCGTATAGCTTGGAGGGATTGGGATTTCTTTAGGTGTAGCATGTCCAACAGCTCTGGGTTTGACATAGCTTTATATGTTAGGCAGAGATCACCTCAGAGTAGGTGATATGTAAGGTTTCATCATATTAACATGGTACAGTTTGTGCCCCTGCCTCCTGCCTAGCAGTTCTACCATGTAATTAATATCACTGACTTTCCTTACCCCTTTGAAGGGTCCCTCCCAAGCTGCCTGCATCTTGTTGTGTCCGACAGGAATGAGAACCATAACCTGCTACCCTAGAGCATACTCTCTGGCTTGAGCATTCCTGTCATACCAGACCTTCCTTTGCAGTTTGGTTTCCTCCAGGTTCTCCTGGGCCAAGCCCATGAGTTCCCTGAACCTTGTCCTGAGGTTTACGACATATGCCACAACAGACTCCTTGTGGGATTCACACTCTCCCCCATTCACACTCATCACAAATCAAATCTAGAGGTCTCCTCACCCTATGCCCATACAGCAACTTCAAGGGTGAAAAACCTGTGGATTCCTGGGGCACTTCTCTGTAAACAAGCAACAGATGGGGCAAATATTTCTCCCACTCCCTCTTGAACTGCTCTTCAAATGCCCATATCATGGTTTTTAGTGTAAAGTTTAACCTCTCCACCTGAACATTAGTCTGGGGATGGTAGGGGATGGTCTTTAGATGCTTCACTCTACAGAGTTACCACAGGTAAGCCAGCAGGTCTGAAGTTATATTGGCACCTCTGTCAGTCACTATTTCTTTTGGGAAACCTACCCTGCTGAAAATCTCTAACAAAGCATTTGCTACTTTTCTGCTTGAATGGAGGACAGAGCCACCACATCTGGGTATCTGGTAGCATAATCTACTATTACTAGGGTATACACTTCCCTGTGGAACCTGGGGTACTCGGAGGCTCCACAATATCCATACCTACACTCTGAAATGGCTCCTCAATCACAGGCAGAGGCATCAAAGGAGCTTTGACCTTGTCTCCTGCCTTGTCTACTTTTGGCACTGCTCAAAGGTCCTGAAAGTACCCTGTTACATCCCTGGAAATCTGAGGCCAATAAAAGTTTTGCATACTATGTCTCTTTGTATGCTTTATGTCCATATGACCTGAAAGGGAATATCAATGGCTATGGCTAAAAGTGCCAGACGGTAGGGTCTGGGCACTATCAACTGCTATATTCTTTCACCCTACAGCCCTCCCTCAGGGGTCTACTCTCTATACAGTAGCCCTTTGTCCCAGTATGCAGGTTCCCCTTTTCCTTGAGAATCAGGCACCTCCCTGGCTACATCCCTCAAGCCTTGTAATGCAGGGTCTGAGAGCTAAACCTGTCTCAACTCTCTTTGTAAAGCTTCTCAGATCCCCTTCCACAGAAAGCCTGGAATCATCTGACAGTAGTGCCTCACTGTCAGCCTGGGTACTAATACTCACCTCTGCCCTTGCAGTCACTCTGTTCAAGGGAAAATCAGTACCCACAAGCATCTGTGGCTCACTATTAGTCTCACTGTTACAGGGTAGCCCCCTCCTTGAAGTATAAGAGACAAAACAAGGGCAGGTGTTTGAACTAGGGCTCAGTACCAAGAACAATTCAATAAAACCAAATAAAAAAAAATCAAAGCACCAAACCACACGGCCACAAAACGTAATAGTTATTATAAAAACAGAGTAAGCACTTTCACAATAAAATATCACTTCTTCAGACTACCACACTACAAATCAATTAAGTATTTAAACATCCATTCAACCTATCAACTGAAAGCAATTCCCAACATCCGATAAAAACAGTCACTCATTCAACACACATCTTAATGAATTTATACTTAAATGCAACTATGAAAAACACAAAATATTATTAACAAAAATAGTAATAACACTCCCTAAAACACTGCAACATATATCTTAAAAATAACATTAATGTAATAAATTACGAGCTCGAAGAAAAGGTTTTAAAGTCACAGCATCACTAATTCCAGGTGGCTTATCTGCTCTAAAGTACACTACCCATTTTTGTACTGCCATCTCCGTGTTATTGTTTAACTCCCCACCCCTATTATTCTCTGCCAGAATGTCTAACACAAAAAAACTTAAACATATGCTGTGAACCTTGAGTCTTAACATGTCATGCTATAGCTTTATTTTCTCCATATAGTAGCCACCTCATAATTCCTGCTTCAAGTGTGCGGTCTGTCTGGGTCCTCCCCCAGGCTGCCAGACCTACATGCTTGTCTCCACATCTAATTACATGTAACTGCATGCACACAAGGTACTGCATTATCAAAATCATTCCCTATCAGGACATCTGCAGGGATATCCTCAAACACACCTACTTGCTTGCTTCATTTTCTACCCTCCCAGTCAAGGTGAACCCTAATCAATGATATTTGGAATGGGGTCCCTCCTAAAGCTCTGACTGGAGTAGACTGCCCAAGAAAGTAGTGCTTCTCTTTAACCATTGCAGGCTTCACAATGATTAGGTCAGAGGCTGTATCTCTGTTATCAGTGGCCTATTTCCCATCTACTAAGATAGGATATAACCTCTTGTGGTAGTTTTGGTACCTTTGTTGCCACCAGACAACTTGCCACTGGCATTCTGTCATTCTCACTTGCTGACTCCCCTAACTTTTGTTCCCCACCTTGCCTCCATGGACATCTATATGCTACATCATCCCACTGGTTACATTTAAAACATTTAACCCTTGATCCTGGCCGTGTACCTGAACTAGTGGTTTCCCCTGAACTGGGGGACTCTGTTGGGGTGCTTTAGGCTTCCCATCATGGGTTGGTGGGACACAGCTGGAACAGATATTTGATAGGACAGTGCTGGAATTAACAGTGTTTTCTGAATGTCTGCAGGTAGGTGTGTGTGTGTGTGTGTGTGTGTGTGTGTGTGTGTGTGTTTGTGTGTGTGTGTGTGTGTGTGTGTGTGTGTGTGTGTGTGTGTGTGTGTGTGTGTGTGTGTGTGTGTTATATGTCAGCCTTCATTTGTCTAATGTGCAAGTACAAACAAGTTACTTTACCAGATAGTGCTCTTGGTCTGCCTCTGAAATGAAACACTTACACCCAGTGGTCTATCTGAGTTGTTAGCAAATGCCTTATAAATTTATCTTTTGAATTCCTGCAATCTTCAAATAACAGCTAATTAATGCTAATTAATGCTTCATTATATGCAATTTGACTATAAAACCCTGAACGCCTCTTGTTGCACTATGAGTTAGCAGATGCATTTTCTATAAATGTGAGTTTTGAAGGAAGAAAACTTTACCATTGCACATATTTTGTTCTATTTTTGACCTGAGTGCATACATCTCAGATGTCCATATTTTCATAGAATATCCAGATTTTTCCCTCATGTTTTTGGTCTGTTTCTCATAAAAATTGTTGTTTTCTCGAAAATCTGTGAGAATTGACTTCATTAAATAATGAAAAACATTTCAGTTTCAAGCTTCATATCTTTCAGAATTTGTATGATATCACAAAACCTTTCACTCTAGCTACTTTCTAAGTTTGTAAGATCAATATTTAAAAGTCATCCAATATTTAAAAGTTGTTCATATTTTTGGGCCTGGAATGGTCTGTTCTTATGACGCTAAGTGGAATTAAACAGGTAATCATAGAATTAATGAAATCATATAATGCAATACCATGCTACATGTTATCATATGCTTCAACTCAATTTTCTTTTCAAAGAGGAATAGCCCTGTTAGCATTATTCTAAGTTTCAAAGTCATCTGACATAAGTACATAGTTAATGGAAACAGAGCCCTACCATATTTTTTTCTAGTTCATGATCTTCTGATTGATTGATTTATTTTGTCTTTCTTATTTAACTTTAGCTTTCTTTTCTACAACTATATGCATCACTGTAAGCATGAAAGACAAAACAAATAAGGAACGGAAAAATTGTTTCCAATGACTTTGTCTGAAGTCTATATGATTATTATATAATTTGTATACTATGGTTTGCAATACAGATGTAAAGATGCAGACTGCTGAATGCAGTTTAAAGTACATACATTTTTATTTCTGCTTTGTACCTTTGTTTCTTAAATTACTTTATATCCAATGCACATTTGGTTCATAAAAAGTTCAGTTTCCTCAGGAGTACAAATTATAAGCTAATATTGAAATTCCATTCACTGACTATAATTCCTTTATATAGGCTACCCAGCTGACCTCATTGTAATATAATTGTCTGAATATCTTCTATTGGGAACATTAGGTCTGAAACAAATCAACCATTTTGCTTGTTAAAAGCTCCTGGAGCTGTCCCTGGATTCCATGTTCAGTGAATGAACGAATGACCTCAAAAACAAACTCCATTAAATTAACAGCCATCACTAACATTGTAGTAAAACAAATTAAATTACATTATAAATGTGTTCTTTCAAAGTTTTGAAGGGAAAGTGCCCTCAATTATTTCAAGCAAATTACAGTTGTGCAAGTGTCACAAAAGCTTGGCAATATACATTAAATGACAATGTTTAAATTGTAAACACATATAGTCCTTTATGACCTTTCTTCTGCCCAAGGGACAGTTTGCATTAGCACAGTTATTTCCTTTACTGGGTAACACAAACAATAGAGACTTATGAAACACTTCAAATTTCAGAGACATTTTTTCTTAAATGTTGCATTGCATGGAGTATAATAAGCTTATCATTTGCAAAGCATCAATTTATTCCAGGTTAATGAAAATTTATTTCTCAGTTTGAAATGATTAACTTGTGGTTGCAATCATTTCTTTCTGTGAGATGGTAGCTAGAATTAATGTTTAAACGATGTTTTCTATGCGACAAAACTGAAATAAAATCCCTTAAGAACACAGGATGCACACTACACAAATGGTAGCATAACACCATTCTCTTTTTGTGAGGATGTGGAAGCATTATATCATAGATGCATGCACTGACTGGTCACATCATAGAAAGAATATAGCCCCATCCTCAATTTCTATGATACAGGATCATTAAATGGACATATATAACTGAAACTGATGCAGTGAATTTTGAATGTGAATGTTTAAAGCCCTTCATCCTGTTTGCAGTTTAACATATAGTTAGACAACATAATACACATTTCATGTATTCCTTCTGTTATATAAAAAATGTAGCAAAATATTGTAAAAGAAAATGTCAGTGAAAGCCTTCTAAATAAAGATGATCTAAACATTTATCTCTACTTTGGATAAGATGTAAACAAGTATCATTAAATAAGATATTATTAGCCTTACTATTGATTCCTTCAATTCAGTAACCTTTTAAGTGTGCAAAATTAGCAGTTAGTGCTACCTGTCAGTCTTTTGGGAAAAATAATGGGACAGAGGTTGGAAAACATACTTTCTTAGTGTGATATACAAAGCTCATGAGGTTAAATGATGCAAAGGTGGATATCTGGCCAAAAACATATATGTTCAGTTTTGAATGAAGGCAAGAAAGCACATGGATGCAGTGGCCAACTATTGCTGATTTGCAGCCCTTGGGGGAGGATTCAGTGAAGCCTACATGGTCATTTATGACCATGTGTACATCACATTGTAATGTGCACATGGCCATGAATATTTTTTGATTCAGTAAACTCCCTGTAGTGGGGCACACTCATGTGCAAACATGGAAATTTTCATGGCATGCAGATTACAGCATAAGTAGATGAACCGTATGCTAATGAAGCAAACCGACATGGTGGAGTGATTCAACAAGCTGTAAAGCAGCCATGTAAACTCCATGATTGTGTTGCCTGTGTATTCAAAAACTTTTCAAATTCAGGCACAGAAAGTAGTCTACATGGAAACAACAGAAAGTAAATGTGATTAGATTTGAACAGAACTGACCTTAACATGTAACAGCAGACAAATTATGACATTATTAGACAGAGTGGATGCTACAAAAGTGTAGTAACAATAGCAAGTATCCTTATTAAGTGCCATAATGTAAATTATGCCTTACTCCCCACTCCCAGATGAAGAATATACTTGTAACTAATGTAGATGGTTAAAGTGTAAACCCCAAGAAAAAGAATATTCATACTGTCATGTAGGCACGTGCAGTATGTATCTGATGGAATACAGTCAAACTTTATCTACACCTGTAGTCCTCTGTGCAGATAAATAGTGAAGCAATACCCTTCCTTTTATGTACAACAGTGGGCACCCCTTCATTTTCCCTGCCTACACGGTTACCAACTGTGTAGATTCAGGGCTGTCAGCATGGTGAAGATGCAAATGAGGTTAAAACTCATTAGAATTGCTGAATCAAAATAATTGTAACGTAGGGATGTTTGTGTTATGTAGGAATTTCCACAGTATTTGTTTTCAATGGATGGCAACAGTGAATGTCATCAGGATGTGCCAGGTTACACTTACAGAGGTATACATGTAGGTCTCTGAAGTGTGAAACTGCATGTAAGCATTGCACAGTTCACTAGGTCTGTTTCTTCCTCTTTATTGTTTTTTAAAATGTGTCATCTCTGTCTGGTTTAAGTAATTTAAAAAAAAAATTGAATTGTTTGTGCGATACAGTGCTTAGCGTAACCACAGGAAATGGAGGAATGAATGGCAGGTTTCTTGGTACTTGTCATATAACTATTCCTGTGGTAGCATGTGTATGTGCAGGGCTAGAGTATAGATGGTCTTGGGTCCTAGTACAGGATCTGCAACCTTTCCTTTACTTTTTGAGCAGCATATTTGCATGATATCACAGGAATGGAGGAAAATAATAACATGATAACCTGTGTTTACCTTATTTAAGCATAGGTGTACACAACGGCATGCAGGTGCCCGTCACACACCGATAGGCTCCAATGGGGTTCACATAGCAGCAGGTGTATTTCATAGGTGCTAATTACAGCATAAGCAGGCAATTTTCAGCATGGTGGAACTATTCAACAAGCTATAAAGCATACATGTAGCCTACATTCTGGTTTTCCCTGAATACATCAATACCATTGGAGTAGATACAAGGAAAGTTTAGCCCTGGTATAAAATTGTGTCAAGTGCTACATTTGCAAAGTAAGTCCTGAACCTAGCAAGTATTCTTTAACATTATGACATATCCTTGTTATTTCTTAACTTGTTGCAGAAATCAAGCAAATAGTGGTGGATTTGTACAGAAAGTACCTTAACGTGTAAGAGCAGACACTTATTTTACTTATAAGCTTACATTAGTAAGCTTTTTTTCTTATTCTTCTAATTTTTAATTGCATTTTTTGCATGATGCAACTCATAGTGCAAACAGTAGAAGCAGAGAATGGTTGTGTGTGTCTGGTTTGCTCAATACATGGCAGACCACCTATGAAGCAGACAGCCAAAAACAGAAACCAGATACGTTCAATTAATGCCCTTGGCCATCTTGAAATGCCAGCCTGATGTACAGATGGTACTGGGTTCTAGTACAGACTGTGCAACCTTTGTTTTACTACTGTGACATTGCAGTTTACAGCAATGAAGTGCAACATAAACAGCTGTTTCCTTAACATTCTTGTGGCAACAGGTGTAAGTGCAGGATTGCCATACACATGGTCCAGGGTTTGAGTACAGTATGTCCTGTGCAGTATTTCTTTTACTGATGGAGTAATCTATGTATTATCACATTTATGATCAAATGTATGACTGCTGGTATACTGTGTAGTATAGTCCTGTAAATGTATACCTGCTATCTTGACGGACATGGCTTTAACTTTTGAAAAACACACATATGCAACTGCCTATACATGCAATTGCTTGCCACTGTTGCATGCTGTTTGTCACACGTTAGCAATATAGGTCGCATTTGCACACTGCTTACTTATGCACAAACAGGTGTAACTCACATGCATGTCCACTTTGTTAACCATCACACAAATTTGCTGCTCACTGTGCTATGGAACTGTATATATGATGCTTTCTTATTAGTATTTGTTGTTAATTTCCTTTGTATGATATACAACTACATGTAGAAACATTGCAAACTAAGGGCACGATATTACTATATGTCATATATTTACAATACATCCATGTGTTGCTTCCTCCTTCACCAAGTAGTACAACCCTGGGGTCTCAGTATTTTTCCACACATATATCAACCACACTACAAAGTATAATATATAATGTTGTATGCTCCCTCATGGACAGGGCCATTTGGTGGCACTCACAACCTCACTCTCCTAAACTCAACCATCCAGCTATGCTCACAAAGGGTACTTGAGGTTTTACACAGCTAGGCTTCTAAACACCTACACCCTAGTGCTGTTAGACTACTAGCATCATAAGAACCTAGCCTATGCAGGCCTCCCAACCTGCTGTCCCCCATGTGACATGACCAACTGATGCCATCTACTATAAGTTTATCTTCAGTCTTGTATAAGTCAGACTTGTGCTGTGGCACTTGCAGAAAGTACTGAGTTCTGTAGTCTGTGTACTTAGATAGGTAGGGGTTCTGTTCTCATTGCAGTCAACTGTGTATGTGTGTGTGTCTAACCACAAGAGCAAGAGTTTATCCTGCAGTTACCACCCAATCACATAAACTGACAGTATTTTGATACTTGCACCCACCTAAGAATCCATTTCAGGTAAGCCTCCTAACTTCTTTTCTCCAACATGCACTGCTGATGTCATCCACTATAAGTTGACCTACAGCTTTGTGAAAGTCAGACTTGTGTTGTAGCACTTGTGTTAATTGCTGTATTCTATAGTCTGCACTTTCAGAGTTAAGAGTTCTGCTCTCCCTGGAGCCAACTTAGTGTATGTCTCTCTAGTCAGCAGAATAGACATGCTATCCTGCAGTTACTACTCCAATGGCATGCTTGCCAGTATTTTGATACTTGCACAAGCCTACACATCCATTTCATGCAGCCTTCAAAACCTCTTGTTTCCTACACAGCCTGCTGATGTCATTTTATGTAAGTTTACCTGCACTCCTATATAAATCAGGCTTGTGTTGTGGCTCTTGTGTCAAGCACTGTTTTCTGTAGTCTATGCTCTTAGATAGTTTGGGATTCTGTTCTCATGACAATAAACTGCCTGTGTGTGAGGTGTTACTTGACATTACAGAGAGCATTTTACACCAGCATGAGGGACACTGTTTTTACCATATGCTCAACAGACAATGCTGATGTCATCGGCTATATCACATTATTGTATATGCAATCATCCCACCAGGTCTTCATCAGACACTGGCCTGGATGCCAGGCAGACATCACCTTATGTGACACCAGACAGATTAAAGTGACATTTCTTTTAATCTATACACATACATCATGGCATGGTTTGTAGGCCCTGTGTTATTTTGATGAGAAAGTCATGTAGTCTGTCCAGCTGCTGCATGTGTCTGGTAAGGTACATGCAAAAGAGAGTATTATACTGTATTAATGTTCTGATGAGATTTGACAACAGTACTGACATACATTTCTGAGATCTGAATGTGATGGTGTGACTTATAATGTGCACCACACATTTGTACTGGAAAATCATTAAAAAGAAAAGTTAGAAAGTAATGAGAAACATTGCAGTTTTTGACCTCACAACCATTACAAGACAATATACTATACAATAGTGAAATGGTGATGCTATTCATTGCATAACTTGATGAGGAAAATATAAGTGACAGGTACAATTATCAGTTCAACATCAAAAATACAGATATACTAAGCACTAATGTAGCTATGCACCCCGTGCATCAGACATAAAACTCTTGTATCCCTAAATCCAAAAGAGAGAAAACAAGGATATAGCACATTTATCATCATTTGCACAGGGTGTTGCGGGCAGGGGTGCGGGAGCAGGAGGCCCAGGCTGTCATAAAAGGTCAGTGAGTGTGAGTGAGTAAGAAAGGGAAGCAGGCAGGCTGAAACATGTAACTGGTATGTGTGTGTGAGTGTGTGTGTGTGTGTGTGTGTGTGTGTGTGTGTGTGTGTGTGTGTGTGTGTGTGTGTGTGTGTGTGTGTGTGAGAGTGTGTGTGTGTGTGTGTGTGTGTGTGTGTGTGTGTGTGTGTGTGTGTGTGTGTGTGTGTGTGTGTGTTTGTGTCCACAGGGATTCCTACATGTGAAGGTGGTGAGTGACAGTCTCCATGAATACAGCCAAGCTCAGTGCTAGCTCTATGCCTTGGTATGTCAGACAGGTGTGAACTGTGCATGGTAGAGTTGGCAGTTCATCACTGTCATCCCCAACCATGAGAACTGCCTCTACCAGGAGTTGCACTGCCTCTACCTAAATGTGACTGATGTCTGATGGATGTGCTGCCTTCATGGGAATATGCAGGACCATGACCCCATGGCCTGCTACATCTGGGTTTGGACAGCACACTCACCGATGGAGCAATGGAAATACTACCACTATGGAAGAATGATTGGGCATGGCCACATTGGCTATCAGCAGATGTTGTGGCTGATGAACAACCGCAAGAATGCTATTCCCCTTCCAGCAGACTTTTCATCACAGCCACTGCTGATTCCAAGATGCCATTAATCCAATCCATTGCACTGGCAACAAGATGGAGCAGTCATGCATGTCAGCCTGTGCCATGTATACAACCATGAGCATTTGTCTTGAGCACCTTTCTGAACATGCCTGTGCCACCATGATGGCCCTAAACACATGTGGAGTGACACAGGAAGAAACACCTGCACCAGGTGGAGGAGGGACCGCAGGCCACCTCTGAGCATCCCTATCAACCCTCCTATGTGGCACCTCACCCTCACTTTGGCTATGGCCAGAGTCAACAGACAGTGAATTCACAGTAGCCACACTTCCCTGATCAATGTCCTTGCCCTCCACCTGTCCAATATCTGTGGGTGCAGTAGACTGGGTAGGTATAGGTGTTTTGGTTCTGTTTGGGGAAAGTGAAGAGGGGTGGTTTGATGGTAACCTCTGTGTCAGATTCAACCTCTGCACCCCCCTGACTGTGCCTCAGTTTGGCCACCATCATCATCAGTGTCTGCTGAGACACTGACATCAAGTGGTACAGGGCTGATACTCCCACTGTCATGATCACCTGTGATAAAAAGGAAGAAATACAGGAATACATTAATGCCTATACTAGTATGGTGCAGTATAAACTAAACAACTAATGGTGCTTCCACTATTACAGACAGTACAGCAATACACACAACAGTCCTAAAATGACACATTATGATATTTCTTTTAATTGTTCTGCAGTACTGTCATAAATTTATTTGGCTTACCATCTTCAGGAGGCATTTCTTGCTGGATCCCTGATGGCCCTGAAAGAAGTTATGCAAGAGGTAAGGGCAACATCATTGCATTTAACAGTAAGACAGTGTGTAATACAGGTTCTTCTCTATATCTGCATTAAGTTTACTTTCAACAAAAATGTGACTGACAACTCCAAGTTAAGCTTATAACTTTAGCAGTTTTCAACCCCCACAAAAAAGACGTGACGCAGAAGTAAAATTTATGTCAACTGTTTTACTATACAATTGTATTCAACTGGACATATAACAAAGCTTACCTGGAAGCCCCTCCTGGGACTTAGAAGGAGTGGCCCCCATATCAAGGACATACTGTGGTCAACTCTGCTGTGAGATCTTATGATGGAGGATAGATGGCAGGACCTCATCTTTGCAAGTAAGAGGTGGTTCTGTAGCAGGCCCTCCCTGGTTACCCTTTGGTCTTGGGCAACTGCACCGGTTCACCTCTATGCAATGGTAATCATGTCAGTGGGTCTGTGGTACATCTGTTCATAGGTTCAGCTGTGGCTGGCCACAGAACTGATGTTATCAACAATGTGCTGCCATAACTGTAGCCTTTGTGCCATATTGGGCCAACCCTTTCCCAGCAGAAATGCCCCATGTTGGCAGACAGCATCAACAATTATGTTGTTTTCCACATTGCTGAATGGGAGTCTCCACCTCACTCCCATTGTTTGTATCCTAAAAGACAACAGAATGATAATATACATAACTATAGCTAACACAGTTCCTGGTACCACCACAAGAATGGCCAATACGTGCAAACAGAGGATGCGTAAAGAACTTTAATTTAAGTGTACAAAAATAAAATCCACTTTTTGTCAGGTACAATATCCCAACTTCCTCAGAAGAAAACACATGAGCATTACTATATCATGTATCTTATATAAATTAATTAATTAAAACAAGTCACATGATATACAAATTAATCCTTAAAGTGGTAAGAATGCGGATACACTCATTGGTATACTCTAAAGCTAATACTTCTATTAGCTTATATAATTTAAAATCTATTACATATATATGTAAAATTTTTAGTTGATGAATTCCTAACTATTATTAAAATATATATATTCTAAAAGTGTATATACATGCTCTACCATAGTCCTTCTAAAATCATATACACTAGTAACAGTTGTACTATACGAACTATGGGAAATACCTATCAACCACGAGCAGTCTATTCAATGATAATCATTATCGCAAAGTACGAATAATATGGTAGCAACTCATAAGGTTACCTATAATTATATGTATAGCTAAATACCAAATACTGCGAGATTGTATAGGACTAGGCAGTTGTTAGTAACTGTGTTTTGTTGTGCCTATAACTTATCCAAGCTTGACTAACAAATTGTATAACCTTATTCAATAAAGCTTACATAACATAAAACTATTTAAAACTGTTGAAATTCCTTAGTACTAGTAATAGTTCCTTAAAATTCACTAACATACTTTATTAAGGTGCCAGTTTTGTTTGTTGACTACTAAAAAGACACTTATCAACACACTGTTCCTTATCTACTTAAATTTTTCAATCTTAAAATACACACAATCAAACACATTTCATTTAAACCTGGATATTGGCAGACGTTCACTCTAAGTTGCCAAAGAAGCTCTAGCCTTTCTAATTTTAATGTCTCAGGACCCAAAATTGGGGTATAGACACCTAATTCTCTTTTATGTTGGACCTCCTTTATGATGTCATGTATAAAATTATCTGGGTAACCCCTCTGTCTGAAAAGCAATTTTAATAATTTACATTCATCTTCGAATTCGGTGTCTTTAGTAATCATCCTGGCAGCCCTAACCACTTGGCCTTTAACTACTGATTTTTTCTGGTGTATAGGGTGGCAACTGGTGTAATGTAAAAACATATTAGACTAGGTGTCCTTACGAAAGATTTTAGAAATGAAGGTCTTTCCCTTATAGTCTTTACGTAGATCTACATCCAGGTATGCTATCCTATCTTTACTGTGGTTAGATGTAAATTTTAAAAAATCAGTACTGGAATTAAATATCTCTAACAGTTGTTGTACTTCATCCACAGTTCCCTGAAATAGGATAAAAATATCATCTAAAAACCGAGTGTAAAACTGGATTTTGTCCCTAAATAAAGTTTTTTTTTAACACATGTTCTCTCTCCCAATATGCCATTCCAGGTTTGCCAATTTTGAACAACAGTGATAGGGGTAGACCATGGGGGAGCACAAGAACACACATGTTTAACCCATGTAGTTTTATTTGTAAGTTCAATTTGTATTCTTACCAAGTAGTAAGTATTATCATGAAAAATTGGGATATTTTGATGAGGGATAGCCAATTTAGAGCGATCCTCCCATCCATACCCAAAATAACATACAGACGAGGAAACAACTTGAAGGCCATGTTGGAAGCTAATCCTAGGCCATTCACTAATAGAAAGGGTATGCATAAGTGTAACATGTGCCGGATTTGCAAATACATTGATATAGAATGTAATTTTATGATAGGTAGTAAGAGATACACTACTACTGGGAAATTTAATTGTGGTAGTAAACAAGTTGCTTACCTAGCAAAATGCACAACATGCCCAGCTTTCTATATAGGTAAAACTGATAGAAAGCTGGGCAAGAGGATATACGAACATGTATACTGTATAAGTAAAAATAAATTTGAAAATGCATTAGCTAGGCACACAAGTGAATTTGAGGGGCATGAATTCAAATTCAGGGTCCTTGACCAACTGAACAACGATGGAAGAGGTGGTCCTGAGACATTAAAATTAGAAAGAATAGAGCTTTTTTGGCAACTTAGAGTGAACGCCTGCCAATATCCAGGTTTAAATGAAATGTGTTCGATTATGTGTATTTTAAGATTGAAAAATTTAAGTAGATAAGGAACAGTGTGTTGATAAGTGTCTTTTTAGTAGTCAACAAACAAAACTGGCACCTTAATAAAGTATGTTAGTGAATTTTAAGGAACTATTACTAGTACTAAGGAATTTCAACAGTTTTAAATAGTTTTATGTTATGTAAGCTTTACTGAATAAGGTTATACAATTTGTTAGTCAAGCTTGGATAAGTTATAGGCACAACAAAACACAGTTACTAACAACTGCCTAGTCCTATACAATCTCGCAGTATTTGATATTTAGCTATACATATAATTATAGGTAACCTTATGAGTTGCTACCATATTATTTGTACTTTGCGATGATGATTATCATTGAATAGACTGCTCGTGGTTGATAGGTATTTCCCATAGTTCGTATAGTACAACTGTTACTAGTGTATATGATTTTAGAAGGACTATGGTAGAGCATGTATATACACTTTTAGAATATATATATTTTATTAATAGTTAGGAATTCATCAACTAAAAATTTTACATATATATGTAATAGATTTTAAATTATATAAGCTAATAGAAGTATTAGCTTTAGAGTATACCAATGAGTGTATCCGCATTCTTACCACTTTAAGGATTAATTTGTCTATCATGTGACTTGTTTTAATTAATTCATTTATATAAGATACGTGATGTAGTAATGCACATGTGTTTTCTTCTGAGGAAGTTGGGATATTGTACCTGACGGAAAGTGGATTTTATTTTTGTACACTTAAATTAAAGTTCTTTACGCATCATCTGTTTGCAAGTATTGGCCATTCTTGTGGTGGTACCAGGAACTGTGTTTGCTGTAGCGAGTTTGTTTATCTTTAACAGTTTGTCTATTAATATACATAACTATCACATAACTACAAAGTAACTGTTTCCAGATAATACAGTAAAGGTAGGCAGTCAGTATTACCCACTGGAACAAACATAAAACAGTCTATAGATGTGAAATACTATCAACAGGCAGGGCAGAAAACAAGGAGATTAGCAAGAGCAACATATCTTTGTTTGTGCCATAGCTGCAACTCAACTCAAATATACTACCCCCAAGAAAACAGTACATTCTAGTTTGTGACATAACAGTAACTCTTCTTTGCTCCCTCCACCAACAAAAGAACAGGCAAATGTATCATTTTGCTAATAAAACATCTTTGAAATGCTAAATGTACTTTCAAAGGACCTGTCCCTGAAACATTTGTACATATTTATCACACAGCATTCTATTTTCATGTGTACCTCTGAAATGATAAGGCCATGCCATAAGTACACTTCTAACTAAATTCATACAGATAAAAGTGTAAAAGCCATTGCTTCATGTTATTCATAAATATATTCCAGCACATGCGTTATGTAGGTAACACAATTGGAGCATACCTGCTGGAGTTCAATACTCCTCTGTAAAGATATCTTGTGAAGAAATACAATTCAGTGAAGTCCTGCAACCATGTAGCAAGTAACCTCACCATCAGTTTGACTAGCTACACATGTGCCTTTTTATAATGGAGTAGATTATTAATGGATTGCATCTGTCTTATGCTGTGCTTCAGAGATGCTAATTATAGCATAAGCAGCTGAATTACATGCTAATCAACCAATCTGGTGAAGCTATTCTACAAGTTATAAAACATCTGTGAAGACTCCATGCTGGTTTCTCCTGCAGATTTCAAAACTTGTGGAGTACATACACAGAAAGTCTACAGAAACTGAATTGTAGGGATTGCTGCTGCTTAACTCCATCTGTTTGAGACTGCATGCAATGCAGCTGCTGCTGCCAGTAGACCTAGGCCAAGATGGAGAAGAGTTTTCAAGCCACATTTAACTTATCATAACATACACAGCATGGACATTGAAAAGTGCTACAGGGTGGACAAGGTCACACTACAGGAACTCTGCAACCTATGCCGGCCTCAACTCAGAGACAGAGCCTTTGCCTCCCCATGTATTGGCTGTGTACTGCTTGTATTACAGTTAGCCCTGAACTAACACTGTGGCAACTGCTGCATTTACAAGGTAAGTCCTGAACATGTAGTGCATTGTATAATAATATTATGGCATGTGCTTTTATTTCTTCAGTTGGTACAGTAAGCAAGTAAAAGGTGGGAGATTTGTACAGAAATTAACATAACATGTGACAGCAGAGAGTTAGTTGACTTGCATGTGTCCATTAGCAAGTAGTAGACCACAGGCATCAAAGATTCACAAATGTATAAGTTTTCAAAGTACTGATGATCACTGCATGCCCTCCATTTAGCACCATACATTTGTAATGGGAAGTTAGTACAGAGAGAAGTTAGAAATTAATGAGACACATTGCAGTTTTTGACTTTGTGACTAGAAACCTGCTATAACAAAATGTCCAAATTTGCCCCAGACTCTAAGTACTCTTCCCATCACTGTGAAATCCTCCACTCTCTAAATTGGCTAGAACTACCAAACTATCTAGGTTACCTTCAACTGATCACAGCCCATAGACTACTCTTCAACCCTACTAAATTTGCCACTCTTTCCTGACATCCTTCCCCCTTACCTACCTAATAAAACATTCAGATCTGAAAATCAAAACCTAATTTGTGTTCATAAACCTAAACATTCACCTGGACAGTTACTCCTCTCTTTTTCCTTAGCCAAAGAAATGGAATTCACTCCCCCTACTCTTAGGGCAATGCAGAACCTTGAAAACTTTAAAACATTCCTCCATTCTTAACTTTTCTCTAAATGGAAATGTACCTATAACCTCCAACCTAACCATATCCTTTCACTCTCTCGTTCCTCACAGCTCCCTCAAAATACTTTCTATTAAGTCATGGACCAATATAGCCACACTGTTATTCATTATTACCTAGGAAATTCACCTGTCTAGTTACTGTTATCAATCTAAGTGCAACCATATGTATGACTTGCATTGTTACTGTGTGTTTCACTATATTATTGTTATGCTATTGTGATGTTATTGTATGTTTCACTATGTTGTTGCTTTGATTGTTTACCCTGATATTCTCTTGTTACTATTCTGTAGACATTCTTTATTGTATTTTGGAGCTTTTCTCCCTGGGCCTCGACTGACAATGGGCTCACTAGGCCCAGTGGACTTCCCTGGTCATCAAAGTGGAAATAAATACATAAATAAATAAATAAACATTTTAAGGTAAATTAAATAAACTGGCTTATACACTGCATTTCTTTGAGTACTGGTCAGATAACTGATGAATGACAAAGAAGCACAGAAAGGTAAGAGACAGCTGTATATTTGCAAATAGTCATAACAGGTTGTGTGAGCACTAAGTGCACTACATCCAAATATATTAAATATAACAAATGTGCAAATAACAGTCTATGCCTTGATATCGGTCTACATTCAGTTGTACTCTGTTGTGTGAGGAATTACTTGATTTCTTTGCTGCAAAGCTGTTTGTGTGGAAAAGATGGATAAGAAACCCATAGTGTTTTCTGAAGGTGCATTGGAATGAGAGTTGAAATCCAGACTTAGATAGACATATCTCATGTGTATTAATATTTTTCATAGGTTGATTGGTTCATAGGTTGGTACTAGGCTATCGCCCCTAAGGTCTATACAAGCCTAGCCATAACAATTCCCTGGATATTTCTTCCCACAATATTTACTTCCCTGGACCCCTGTCTAGCAGGGCGACTGACATGATCCCCGGGGTGAATTTCCTATCTCCCATCCAATCGTCAAGGTTCCTTTTGAAGAGGGCCAAGGAGGCACTTTGCTTGATATGTATGGGCAGTCTATTCCAGAGTATGGGGAATCTCTGGGTCAGGAACCTATCCCTCCAGCATGTTTTGTTCATTGTGATGACAAGGTTTAGATCCCTGGAATGTGTGGTGCTGAGGGATTGGGATTTCTTTAAGTGGAGCATGTCCAACAGCTCAGGGTTTGAAATCACCTTGTAAGTTAAGCAGAGATCACTCTAAGTAGATGATATGCCACAGAGTAAAGCTGGAGTTCTTTTAGACGGTCAGCATAGGGCATCTGCTTTAGGCCTGTAATTATTTTAGTGAGGTATTTCTGCAGCCTTTCCAGCTGTTGCAGATGTCTTGTAAGGTACATACCAAATGGGGTGTTCTACTCTATAATGGGTCTAATGAGGGATGAGTACAGTGGGACAATGAGCTCCTTTTTTCTGGATGAAAAGCCCTTAGTGATGAGGTGTGCCACATAGAAGGATTTCCTGACTGTTCTGGCGATGTGGTTATCGAAGGTGAGACCACTGTCCACTTGTGTCCCTAAGTCTCTCATCACACTTTCAGTGTTTATTGTACTGCCACCTATGTGGTAATTCATGGGTACATGGCTTTTCCCAAAGGGGATAACTATACATTTCTTGGCATAAAGCTTGAGCCCATGGCTCTGGCACCAAGCATCTGTTTCTGTAAGGCCCTTTTGTAGAATATCCACATAATTTGGGGATGCAATAATGGCTCACAGTTTGCAGTCATCTGCAAACTTTGTTAGCCAGAGTTTATTAGTGTTGGCCTTTACTTCAGAGAAGTAGATGCCAAACAAGAGCGTTCCCAGGACTGAACCCTGAGGTACACCACTTGTCACGTGTCTGGAGTTGGATTTGGAGTCGGCTACTTTTACAATCTGGGTTCTGTCAGTAAGCCAGTTGGCAACCCGTCGAGTGACGTAGGGATTTATGCCCCACTTAGTAAGTTTATCTATGATTCCAGAGTGGGGGATGGTGTTGAAGGCCTTGGCGAGGTCCAGATAGGTTTGGCAATCTTTTGGTATTGAGATGGGCCCTTTAGTGGGTGAGAAGGGGGTGAAGTAGGCACTAAATAAGTCTGCCAGGATATTGGCAATATCCTTGGGATCAGTATATTTAATGCCATTATGTTGTAGCTCAGAGCAGATCTGAGCATTGCCATTTAGATTCTTGACATAATTATAGAATACCTTGTTGTTGTCTTTGGAATCTTTGGCAATTTTATTTTCGTGACTAGCTTTGGAGGATTTTATGAGAGATCTCGGCTTCTTACTGAGGCTGGTAAGGGAGTTTTTTTGCATCCTGGGATGTTCCTCTTTTCTGCAACAGTTTCTTCCTTCTGTTGTATGGTTTGTTTATGGCAGGGGACCACCAGATTGGCTTCCTTTTTATTTGGAGGAGAGCATCTTGGTTCTATTTGGGATGGCACAATTCATGCACAAGTGGATGTGCTTGTACAGTGCCTTAGTGTAGGATTCAGCAGTCGAACTTTCAGATCCCGTCTGCATGGGTGTCATGAAGTTTGTCACTTCTGACTTGAGTAGCATGAAGTTGGCTTTGGAGAAGTTTTTTTACGGAGGTTTCCTTACTGAGGGATGGGGTGGGATGTGGATGTCAAGGATGATTTGCTTATGGTCAGCCCTGACCAATGAGGGGGTAACCACTGGTGTGGAGCATCTATCTCCCATGTTGGTAATGACCAGGTCTAGGATATTGGTGCCCCTGGTGGGACAATGGATTAGTTGATCCAGGGCAGTGGAATTTATGAATTCCAAGAACCGTTGGGAAAAGGTGTTGGTACCCGAGTAGTTTTCTCAGTTAATGGCAGGGTAGATGAAATCACCTAGTATTAGGGTGCTTGGTTGTATCTTAATATTTTCCAGTATGTTTAGAAAGGTTTAGTGAGAATCTTGGGGCATAGTGGGGATCTGTAGCAAACTACAATTTGGATTGCAGTCTTACCTATTGTTAGTTGCACCTGGAAAAGTTCAGATGCATTTTGTTGGGCAACTAGCCTGGAGGTGTGAATATCCTTGGTGAATATGGATACTCCTCCACCTTTAGTGTTTCGGTCATGGTTTGGTGGCCAAAATGTGTGGTAAGAGTTGTAGCCTGGTATTGCAGGGGTAGTCTCTGGAGCCTTGAACCAGGTCTCAGTTACTGCACAGATATCAATGTTCTCCATTTTCAGGAGTGCCTCAAGAGAGTACATTTTGAGGTTTAGACTTCTAGCATTGAGTAGCATTACCTTCAGGTTTTGCATGCTTGTATCTCTTATGGTGGTGGTTTTGTCCTTTGAACCTTGCCTAAAAAAGGCACTATAGGGGTGGCAATAGCTTTAGCCAGTAACCTGAATCCCAAGGCTGACAGGTGCAGACCATCTCTGGCAAAGCATCGTGATTTGTCGATCATGTTTTCCCAGGCAGACAGATGCTGGATCCCCTTTGAATGACACCAGAAGCTTAGCCAATTGTTGAAGTCAATCATTTTGTCCTTATACTGTGGTATCATTCTGGGCAAAGGCAAAATGCTACTTAGGGCTAGCGTCATACCTGCTTGGGCCACGTAATCCAAGAGCTCTCCCATGTCTCTTTTCATGTAGTCCAGGGAGGTAAGTCTGAAGTCATTCACTCCAACATGGACAATGACAGAGTCATATTTGTGCTTCTTGTGGAGTGACTTGAGTGCATGCGTTATTTATTTATTTATTTACATTTTTTGACCGGGAGTGTCCGACTGAACATAGGTCCATTTTTAGCGGTGGCTGGGGAGAAAAGCTCCACAGTTAAAATATTCAGACAGTAGTTACATTGGATTTACATAGCAATTAACAATTTAATCAACATAGCAATTAAAAAATACAAACATAGTTACAGATGAAGAACATAGTACATCAGTAGACAACTAGAATCTTTATCATCTGTGAAGTACATAACAGACATTAACAATTGTTACAATAAGAAGTTCCTGCTGTATAATAAGTAGTTAGGCTTATAAGCATCCGAGCTTGCAATAATTAAGGTAGTTAGTGGGGTGAAAAGAAAGGATGTGGGTGGATGGGGTGGGTGATGTCAGAGGGGGAGTTGCAAAGGCATAGCCGGCATGTTTTAGGTGCACTTTTAATAAAGTTTTGAAGTGGGTGCATGATGGTACAGAGGTAATTATGGGTGGGAGGGAGTTCCATAATTTGGCTATGGTGCAAGAGTATAGTACTTCTCCAGCAGAGTTATTGGCTTTAGTGACCTGTAAGTGATTTTTTTTTCTCAGTCTTAGTGGTCTGGTGGTGTGATAGGATTGGAGTAGATTCTGGAGGGATGGGACTTTCAGTGGATGGTTTACTAGTTTTTGGGTGAGTGTGAGTTGATACCATTGAAGAAGGTGAGGGAGTTTAAGCTAGCCCAGTTCAGCAAGGGAGAGACAGTGGTGACTATGGTAGGATGCCCCTGTGGCGAATTTGGCGATTTTGTTGTAGCAGGTCTCAAGCTTGTTTAGATCGCATTGCCTTAGGTTGGTATATATTGGAGAGACATAAAGTAGGGTGGAGATAAGGTGGGAATTTGCTACTGAAATCTTTGCTGCTTTGGTGAGAAGTTGCTTATTTCTGTATAACTCTCCTAGTTTTTGTGGACTTTTTTATGGTCATGGATATGTGAATGTCAAATTTTAGTTTATTGTCTATTTCAACTCCTAGCAATTTGGTGTGATCTGTTTGGTGTATAGTGGTGGTGTCTTTTGCTGTGATGTTAAAGTGAGAGTTGTTTTGAGTATGTTTGGCGGGTTGGAAGATGAGTAGTTTAGTTTTTTTTTGGTTGAGTATTAATCGGGCATCGGGTAACCAAGTTTCAACAGAGGAAATGGCTTCCTGTGTGACTTTTTGCAGTTTGAGTAGGGACTGGGCTGAGCAGATGATGGTTGAGTCATCTGCGTATTGTATGAGTGTGCCATGTTTGGTGGCAGAGGCTAGATTATTGGTGAAAATAGAGAAGAGTAGGGGTCAAAGGATGGATTCTTAGGAAACCCCTATAGAGACAGGTAGTTGGAAGATATGTCATTCTGCCATACAATGGATTGTTGGCGGTCAGGCAGGTAACTCTGAAACCAGTTGATGACTGATTAAGAGAAGGATAGGTTATTGAGGACAGAGATGAATTGTTTGTATGGGACCATGTTGAATGCTTTAGATAGGTCTAGGAAAGGAGCAGACGAGAGATAGCCATTGTTTTTATGCTGAAGGATAGTGTTAGTAAAGGAGAGTAAGGCAGTGGTGGTGCTATGATTTGGTCAGAAACCATGCTGAATATTGGAAAGGAGGTTGTTAGTATGGAGGTAGTTTGAGACCTGAGAGTGAATGCATCTCTCTAGTATTTTGGAGAGTGGAGAGAAAATAGCTATGGGGTGGTAATTGGTTAGTTCTGTGGAGGGGCCACCTTTGTGGAGGGGAATTATATGTGATACTTTCCATAGTGTGGGAACGCAACTTTCTGAAACAGATTGGTTCATCAAGATGGATACTGGGTAGGATAGAGCATCAGCTGAGATTTGTAGGTATTCACTTGGAAGGTTGACTGCTGCTAATTTGTTGGGCTTAAGTTTAGTTAAGAGTTTTTTTTATGTTGGAGGTAGGAACAGGAGAAAAAGAGTAGACAGTGGGGAGATTACTAGTTGAAGGTGTGGGCTGGAGGGGAGGGGGGGGTGTTGTCTAGCTAGTGATAGTATGGTTTGTGTGAAGTGGGTGTTGAATGAGATAGCAATATTTTCAGAGGAGTGAGGGCTGTTAGGAGGAGGGGTACTGACTTTACCTGGGTGGAGGATGGAGTTTATGGAGGACCAGAATTGTTTGGGGGTGTGTTGGAAGGAATCTAGGGCAGACTGGTAGTATTGGAATTTGTCCTGTTTTATTAGCTTTTTGACTCTATTGCATAGTTCTAGGAATTTCTGTCTAGTTGAGGGGATTTTGGTTTTGTGCCAGTGCTCCCAGGCTTTATCCCTGTTTTTCATTTCTGACTTAGTGGCTTTCTGTAGCCATGGGGAGGGTTGTGCTTTGATTCTGGAAAGTCTTATGGGAACTTGGTAATTAAGGATGCTCAGGAAGGTAGTATTAAAAAATTCCACAGACAATGGCGGATCCTGGCACCTGACAGGCAGCTGACTGTAATTTTCTCCTTGTTCAGCCTGGTGAGTGGAGCATCAGCATGCCTGACTATAGAGTCACCTATGACTAAAGTATTGGGTGCGTTGTCTTGCCTTAGGGGCTGTTGTTGGGTGGCACACTGGTCTTGTGAGCTATGTGTCACTTTGGTTGTGACTGGTGTTTGTTTGCATTTCAGCTTTGAAGGTCCTTGTTGCTTGGGCAGGTTAATGTTAAGGGTCTCCACATATGTGGGTTTAGTGCTGCTATGTGTGGGTGTTGATGGTGTGGGTTTTGAAGGGCTATGTGTTATTTGAGGTGTAGTGTGGGTGTTAACCTTCTCCTCTTGACTGTCTAGCACAATCTTGGCTGGAGAGAGCTTTGCTTCCAGTTTGGCTATGTAAGTGCATCTCTCACAGGTTGTAGTGTTGGGTTGTAGGAGGAGACGGTTGTCTGTGTACATGAGGCAGTTGCTGCACTGCCCCAGTATGACCAGATTTACCAGGCGGACAGGAAAAATCACCGGAAGCTGACCCTTGGACATGCCTGTTTAGGTGCTTTTTTTTTGTAAAGTAAAAGAGCTGTTTTCCCTTACCTTTGCAAGGTACTTTGCAATTATAGGCTGTTTAGTGCCAACAATTAATTTCTCCTTACTGACAAGGAGAGTTGAGTGCTTCTATCAGTTTAAAGATTCCTAGTGCTTTCCAGCAGGTTGTAAAGCAAGTGCTAGTCACAGGGGTTTAGATTTTAGTGCTTCTACTGAGAAACCAGCTAGTTCTAGGGGAAAATTTGAAGAGCAGACTTTCTGGCACCTGGAATAGTTTAACAGTAGCCCCGTGGTGATGCACAATGTAAAAAATGCTCAAACACATGCGTTTTTAAGCCAGAAAGTTGAAAGGAATAAAAATCAACCCAAAAAGGCTAATAAAATTACAATTTCAGAGCTGGAAACAACTTTTCTAGTGTTAGATAGGCAGTACAATGCTCACCTCTCCCACTGGCAAGCAGTAGGACTTCCCTCTACCACAGCAAGATCTGGATAGTTTTGAACACAGAAAATAAAGTCCTGAGGCCAGCAAAGCCTGGGATATGGACTATACTAGCTAGAAAAGGTGGGAAAAGAGCAAACAAGGTAGTATTTTTTTTTGTTTGTTTTACTGGTTAAAACAGGCTAAACAATGCAATAATACAGTAAATAAACACAGGAAAGGCTAACGCATTTGAGTGTGTAGCCCTAAACAGTAAACGCAATTAAAACTCTACAAAATTAGCAATTTAAAATGTTTTAAATGAAGCAAAGCAAGTGCACAACTGAAAAATGAATTTAAAAGGCAGTAATACAGTAGAATAAGCAGCTAGTCTACATATACAGTGAAGGCTATATATACAGAAAAGCAGATAAAACACACTTAATTCAGATGCAGTGCAACCTAGAGCACTTGAGTTGTAGCAATATTAAGGCAAATACAATTTTAATAAATGTACTAAAATATACTCTATATTTCCAAAATGTCTGAGAAGCACAGTCAGAAAACAAGGAGATTCAGGCATTTTTTTAAAGAAAGGGAGAAAGGAGGAACAGAAGGAAAGAAACTAAGTGGATTGGCCTTCTCAAATGTTCTCTTTGTATTAGGTATAATGAGATAATGACACTAGACTGGGAGGAGTGTCCCAGATCAAATTTACACTAGGGGCGGGAACTGCAAAGCCATCAAGTATAACAACAAGACACCAACAGGGAGGGAAGGTGGGGAACAATACTAAAGCTATTAGCCTACACTCTTTTAGACAGAAAACACTATAAAAATCGTTATCACAGCAGTGAGCCACAAAATGAAAGCTTTTAAACAGATAAAGGAGCAAGGAGACTCTACAGAATGCTTTTAATTGCAAACAAATCAGTTACCCGTGCAGATTAGTTAATAGCAATAAAATACAGTGAAAAGTATGCAGCAGGCAATAAAAAGTGCTATATATAAATTGCTAGAAGCAATAACCAGTATAAATAAGATGAAAAAAAGGATACTTATTGTTATATATCTCAGATCAGAGTTGTAGTCAATGCCCCTCCTCCACTCTGCTCAGTGTGTATAGACAGACTTCCTCTCAAAGTTAGGGTTTAAATACCAGAAGATACAACCTTATACAACTTTAAAAAAAACTCAAAATAACCAACCCCCACTAGCCAGCAGCCAATCAACACAATCCTGCCACTAAGGTAAAGAAAGGCTTCTGCTAATTCAAGATGGCCTGGTCATATGCTCAGAACAATCACTGAAAAAAACAAACAGGCCCAGAGACAGCAAATCTGAACTGGGACAATACTAAAGCTATTAGCCTACATTCTTTTAGAGAGTAAACACTACAGAAATCTTTATCACATCAGTGAGCCACAAAATGAAAGCTTCTAAACAGATAAAGGAGCACGGAGACTCTACAGAATGCTTTTAATTGCAAACAAATCAGTTACTCATGCAGATTAGTTAATAGCAATAAAAAATACAGTGAAAAGTATGCAGCAGGCAATAAAAAGTGCTATATATAAATTTCTAGAAGCAATAACCAGTATAAATAAGACAAAAAAAGGATACTTATTGTTATATATCTCAGATCAGAGTTGTAGTCAATGCCTCTCCTCCACTCTGCTCAGTGTGTATAGACAGAAATCATCTCAAAGTTAGGGCTTAAATACCGGAAGATGCAACCTTAGACAACTTAAAAAAAATTAAAAGAACCGCCTCCACTAGCCAGCAGCCAGTCAACACAATCCTGCAACTAAGGTAAAGAAAGGCTTCTGCTAATTCAAGAAGGCCTGGTCATGTGCTCAGAACAATCACTGCAAAAAACAAACAGGCCAGAGACAGCAAATCTGAACTGGGACAATACTAAAGCTGTTAGCCTACACTCTTTCAGACAGTAAACACTACAGAAATCTTTATCACAGCAGTGAGCCACAAAATGAAAATATTTAAACAGATAAAGGAGCAAGGAGACTCTACAGAATGCTTTTAACTACAAACAAATCAGTTACCTATGCAGTTCAGTTAATAGCAATAACATACAGTGAAAAGTATGCAGCAGGCAATAAAAAGTGCTATATATAAATAGGTAGACGCAATAACCAGTATAAATATGCCAAAAAAACAGGATACTTATTGTTATACATCTCAGATCAGAGTTATAGTCAATGCCCCTCCTCCACTCTGCTCAGTGTGTATATACAGAAATCCTCTCAAAGTTAGGGCTTAAATACCAGAAGATACAACCTTAGACAACTTTTTTGTTTATATACTGTGTATTTCATAGACTGACATATACTGTCTATTTCATAGACTGACATTTTCCTCATTTCAAGTATCTCTCTTTTTTTGGGGTGGGGGCACTGTTTGTGAGATGCACCACTTAGCACAAATGGGTTTGGCTATGCTCATCTGGTTTGAGGTAGAGCGGCAGTGCACAAACTAGAAGAACGGACCACCCAGGTAGCAAACAGGACCCAGACAGCCACAAACATAAATCAAATGCTTTCAGTTAATACAATTGGCCATTTTGCAAACAAGTTGCCCACCAGTGCACACCCTCGAGTACCGTGTTTGCATAATGATAATTGATGTGCAACATTTTCAAATGTTGGAAAACCAAAATGTAAGCACTCTCAATAATCCTGATACATGCAATTGTGGGAAAACATCATTCTACATTGGTGTTCATCTGTGGTAAGCATGGCAGGCATTCATGGAGAGGTCTTGAGATTCTGTGCTCAAAGCCGGGCTGCCCAGGAGTCCAACATATTTGTTGTCACCTAGTGAATAAACATGGGTCCATGCTATTGCAGAGGGACTACTGTGGCTCAGATTACAAGTCAGATGCATGGAATAGTCTTGCCCAGGCTTTGAGAAGTGCTTCTAGTGTCCCCCACGCCGATGAGCAATGTATAAATCATTACAGAGACCTCCAGATGAGGAAGAAGGTTACTCTTGAATGTTGAACTGAGGAATGTAGGACTGGAGGCAGCTCCCCAGATGTGTAAGTATCACTTACAGAGACTAATTGTAAGAGTTGAAAGCTGGATGTAGTCAGGATTGGTATTCATAATGGTATTCTGTCCTGTTCTGTTTTTTTTTTTTTGCAGCTGTCACAGGATGAGAACTGAATGTGCAAACCCATACCACTAGATTGGAATGGATGCGAGAAGCATGTTGTATGTTTGCATCCGAAGACTACTTTTATTGTAGCATGAAAAGTAAAGATACCTTTTTTGGTTTATTATACATTTGTATCAAATTGAGCATGCATCTCTCAACTGTAAAAAAAAGTATGCATGCATGCATTAGACTGTAGGCCAAAACAACAGTTCAGTGAGTAGTCAGAGATTGTGGGTTCAAAAACCAGACTTCCCAAATATACAGTACTGTTATTGCAATGTAACATCAGACCTCTGAAACAGTGGCACCAATGGCCTGCTGTGAACTGTACTCAGTATAACTGAAACATGCATATGTGCAATATATGCAAACATCAAGGATTGCTTGCTGCGATCTGCAGTATAGTGTGCATCGGTTAGGAGCTGGGTTGGTAAAAAGTTATAAGTTAAGAATTGGTAGTCTTAAAAGTAAAGGTAACAGAATAGAGTCAAATAATTGTATCACAGCATTGTATGTCACATAAGAAATTGCTAATGTCCTGCATTGCTTTTCTATCACCCAACCATTATTTTCTGTCTTGGAAATAATGCCAAGGCAACTGCAATCACGATGTGACCTTTAATAACCGATACTGTAATAACAAAATAATATGAAATAATATAGTAGCAGCGAAACACGAACATATAAATTTCATATACACTTAGCGCTTTCACCCATCTAATGAGTCAAGGTTAGCTTAAATGTTGATTGGAGAATTTTAAATGAGAGTACCTTAATAAGGCAATGTGATTTCCAAGTGAGTTTACTCTGATGAAACCCACGGATTAGATGGGTGAAAGCGCTAAGTGTATATGAAATTTATATGTTCGTGTTTCGCTGCTACTGTACTATTTCGTATTATTTTGTTATTACAGTATCAGTTTTTAAAGGTCACATCGTGATTGCAGTTGCCTTGGCATTATTTCCAAATTATTCAGTAGCGTTTTAACATTAATTATTTTCTGTCTGTCTGTCTGTCTGTCTGTCTCTCTCTCTCTCTCTCTTTTTTTATTTTTTTCCCACAGCACAGCAGGGTAGGCCTGCCCAACAGGATCCACCTGCCCCCATTCCACCGGCTACAGCATCAAGGCCCATCACTTCTGGGGTACAGCCTTGTAGCACCCCTTCTACTGCCCCTGTACTACCTGGCCCATGAAGAAGTTCTGCCCCACAGGATAGGTCAGTGGTTCCCTCCGGAATCAGTGGCAGAGGTGGTGATTTTATCACCGGCAACAAACTGCCAGGTTTGATGCATAGGATTATGTGCCACACAGTTGGTGCATGCCTATGGCAGATGGACACACTGATCTCCATCATTGTACTGAATACATGAGGCGATGCAGATGTCAGACACTGCAGCCATCAGCACAGTGAGGTGATAGTGATGAAATTCCAGTGGGTGATGACTTGATTCTCACTGTCACCCAGTTTGACATCCATGGATTCGCAATGTCCCCATCCTCACCCCAACCATGGTGTACACCCCCCTCTTGTGACCTTCACCAATCCTGTATTGTTTCTTGCATGTCCTGTTTGTCTGCAATTGCTTCCTCACCTACCAAGCCCACCTGTCCCAGACATGCCTACATTCCTTCACCAACATTCCTCTCTCTCTCAAAAAAAAAAAAAAAAATCACATGTCCCAAAAAATGTAATTCCATATATAGCTCTCCATTTCATACATGTGTCACCTTGGCACACTTGATTTGGTCCAATCGGTTGTACAACATGATTGTGATGATTGTGCTATGATCACCCCTCTCTCTGGGGATGGCACTGCAAATTCAGCTAATATTCTGCACATCTGAACATTTTTTACTGTTGAGGAAATTGATAGCAGTGGTTCTTTCCTACATCCCACCTGCACATTCCTGCTTTCCTTTCACTTTGTTCTTCCCCCTGCTTGTTCCCCATTTCACCACTTTCCTATCTTGCGTATTTCTTTTCTTTAAAGTATAATTCTGAGATGGTGCACAGTGTACAATATTGCGAGGCTATGTCAAAAAGCAGTTATAAGGGTTATATAAAGTTGTGTTAGAAACCATTACCATCTAGCCCAAAAACATATGTTTTACTGCACTGAGTCAGTTAATTAGCAAATATATTTTAGAGACTCCAAAACAACTATCAGAATTTATAATCTGGATTTACACACAAAAGTATTTGAAACTGCTACATACACCTGGATTCAAACTCAGTACCATCTGAGCCCAAAAATGAATGAATCAATGCATTAACAAGTGGTGTTACAGACTCGGTTGAGTACCAGATGCATTTTACAGACTAAATAGCAAATGGCAAAATTAACTGCTGTTTTATATACCTGCTACTTAACTGAATCTCTGGCTGTGGGCATTAATTCACTTAATACAATGATACATTCCTTTTTGGGGGCAAATAGTACTGGTTCTGCATACAGCTGTATCTGATACATTTAACTACTTTTGTATAAGCATTGCTTTGCAATGGTGCACGATGTGTACCATCACGCACCAATGCTTTATAAAACTAAATGGGTTTCACACAATAATGCTTTATAAAACATTACTGGGAATGCACAATGATGCTTCATACAAAATTAATGAGGATCATGTGACACTGATAATATAGGAATCAAGCATGGAGGAGTAGAAAGGGATATCCTTGCTAAACTGTGACAGTTGCTATTGACTGTATAAAATACATCTGTTGCTTAACTGACTCTGTGGCAGCATGTGTTACTACATTGTTGTAGGAGGCAAATGACACTGTGTTCGAATACGGGTGTAAGTAGTAATTTTACAAATGTGTATGATACTTTAAAATACATTTACGTATATAATTGCCATTTACCATTGCATCACAATGGTGCACAATGTGCACCATTGCACAGTTATGCTTTAAAGAAAGAAATGGGGATGGCAGGAAAGTGGTGAAATGGGGCATACACAGGGAGAAAAACAAAGTGAAAGGAGGGCAGGAATGTGCAGGAGGGATGTAAGAAAGAACCATAGCTATCCATTTCTTCAAAAGTAAAACATGATCATATATACAAAATATTAGTTGAATTTGAACTGTTACCTCCAGAGAAAGATGTAACCAAACCCAATCATGTTATGCAGCCAATTGTAAACATGTGTGCAAAATGGAGAGCTATGTATGGGACGATTTTTTTTGTTTGTTTATTTTTTGCGGGTGACACGTGCCCTTTTATTTTATTTTTGAGAGAGAGAGAGAAATGTTGTGGAAGGGACATAAGTATGTATGGGTCTGGTAGGTTGGGTAGGTGAGGAAGCAATGGCAGACAGGACATACAAGATAAGACACAGGAATGGTGAAGGACACAAGAGGTGGGTGAACACTATGGTTGGGAAGAGGGTGGGTACATCAAGGTCCCATGCATGTCAAGCTGGGTGACAGTGAGAACTGAGTCTTCACCCCTGGACTGTCATCATTGTCACCTCACTGTGCCCATACCTCTCAACTGTACAGGTTTTCGCAGACTGTACAGATTTTTTACTCAGATTTTTGGTCCATTTTTCATAAAATTGTGTTTTTTTGGCAAATTAATGGCAAATCATTAAAGTTAAAAAATAATGACAAACATTTAAGTTTCAGACTTCATACCCTTCAGAAAATACATGCTAATGCAAACCCTGTTATTCTATCAACTTTCTAAGTTTGTAAGAGCAATATTTAAAAAAATGTCCCTATTTTTGGGCCTTTGTCTGACTTTTACTTGTGGCTTTGTCCAGATGTCTTTCTCTGCGAGGCTGAGAGGTATGACTGTGCCTTTGGCTGCAGTGCCTGATGCCTGCTTCTCCTTTGGGAATTTTGAACAAGGATGAAGAGCAAGCATTCCATCCAGCATAGGGTTGCACCCGCAGTGTGGCCCTCAATCCTATGCACCATTCCTGGCTGTTTTTTCAGGTGATAAAGCTACCACCTATACCACCAGTCCCAGAGGGAACCACAGGTCTATCTTCCTTGGCAGAAGTATCTGAGGGGCCAGGTAGTGTATGGGCAACAGAAGGGGGTGCTGCCAGGTTGCACACCAGACGTGCTGGGTAATGGTGCTATAGCCGGTGGAGTGGGGGCAGGAGGATCCTGTGAGAGAGGCCTAGTCCACTGTGCTGTCGGAAAAAAACAACAAATAAAAAATAAAATGAAGAGAAGATAAGGGTTGGGGGTGAGGGGAAAAAAGGAAAATCATTATTAGTAACTTCATATGTGACATACAAAGCATTGATACAATTATTTGACTCCCTTCTGTTAACTTTGCTTTTAACATTACAAACTCTGAACAAATTTTTTTATTACTTTTAAGACTACCCAGTTCATAACAGATGCACGCTATAGTACAGATTGCAGCCATTAATCCTTGACGTGTGCATATATTGCACATATACGTGTACCAATTATACTGATTACACTTTGCAGCAGGCCATTTGTGCCACTGGTGTAGAGGTCTAAAGTTACATTGCAATAATGATAAAAACCTAACAATATTATATATTTGAGAAGTGTGGTATTTGAACCCACAGCCGCTGATTACTCTCTAATACTGTATTGTTAATTTTTCCTACAGACTACTGCATTCATAGTTTCCTTTTACAGTTTAGAAATCCATGCTCAGTGATATTTGAAAATATGAGACTGTTGCTTTGTGCTACAGAGTAAGGTATGCATACTTTCTTTTGTAGTTGAGATATGCATGCTCAGTTTGATACAACTGTATTAAATACCAACTAATCCATCTTTAACTTTTAATGTTACAATAACAGTACTGTTCTGATGCATACATATCACATGCTTCTCGCATCCTTGCCAATTACATGGAATGGGATCTCACATTCAATGCTCGCTCTGTGGTAACTGTGGAAAAAACAGAACAGAGTATCATTGTGAATACCAGTCTTGACTATATTCAGCTTTTACCCCTTACAATTAGTCACTGTAATTGATGCTTACACATCTATGGGGTGTCCCTCGTACTAAATTCCCCAAACAAATGGTCAAGAGTATCCCACTTCCTCCTTTGCAGGTCATCAAAATGATGTCAACATTATTTCCCAGTGCAGGGGATACATGTAGCACTTGTCAAAGGCCTGGCAATACTATTCCAGGCTTCAGACTTATATTCTGAGCCTAAATAGCCCTGTTGCAGCAATTGGGGCCCATGTTCCATAACTAGGAGTCCAATAAAGACTTTGGACTCCTAAATACCCCATCTTTTGTGCTCAGAAGTGTACACCCTCACCAGAAAACCAGAAATGGCTGCCATAGATCAAGCTCAATGTAGAATGAGCATTTCCCACCAATTGCATATTGTATCCTGATGTTTTGTACATATCACATTTACTGAGACTGCACACGTCTTGGTTGTTCAACATTTGAAAAAGTTGTGCATCACTTAGCATCAAGCAAACACTGTAGTTAAGGGTGTACACCACTGGATAACATGTTTGTACAATAGTGAGTGATGCACAACAGTGCTAAGCAATACAGTTTCAAGGTTATTTGATATACAGGCACTTGTGTAACTGTTGTAGTCAAATGGGGAGACCATGCAGTCCAGATAGCAGAAATACACTTGTATGAATATAGTATGTAGTATATCCACAGTCATTATCTTGATAATAAATGTGCATAGATAAATAAATAACTGACACAATATTAGTGTTTCAGTCCTCACAGTCCTCACACATATAAATATAATATCAGCTACACTATGACAAGAGTTATAAGTGAGAGTGACTATAATGTGAAGTGGAACAATATTAAAAATGTATGGACTATGCTGTATTCGAACCCTGGACCATGTGTACAGTAGTCTTACACTTACAGTTGTTGCAGGAAGGTTGAGAAAACAGTTGTGTATGCTGCACTTCATTGCTATAATCTGCACTGTCACAACAGTAAAACAAAGTTTGCACACCCTGTACTAGAACTCAGGAGCAGCTGTATACCATACCTACACTTAACACCTGCTACCACAAGATTGTTTACATGACATTCCCAATCTTAGTATTCATTGTAAAGTTCTCGCTGTTAATTGCAATTCAGCACTACTTAGCATGTTTGCGCAATGGCCAACAGTATTAGCTGAATGCATCTGGTTTATGTTTGAGGCTGTCTGGGTTCTGCCTGCAACTTTGGTGGTCCATTCATCTAGTTTATGCACCGCCGCATTTCTCGCAAACCAGATAAACACTGCCAAGCATGTCTGTACTAAGCAGCGCATTGTGTAAACACTGGCCCCCAAAAAAAAAAAATCTGGAGAAATAGTTGGAATGAGGTAAAACAATCTATGGCAGTGCCCAAACATATTTTAATGAAGAAAACTCAAAGAAAATTCAAAAAAGGGAAAATCAATTGCAGTGTTGTCATACAATCCAGTTTCATGGCCAGCAACCTTACATGGAAATGTTATCTGAAATCACATTCAGATGAGAGGTTTTTCATGGCAAGCAACACTGCTGCAAGCCATGAAGCCTTGCTTACATGTGCCGCACATCATTAATATGTAAGGCACAATACCATGCAATGAGCAACATCATGTACACTAAAACACTCCATGCAGCCTCTGCATGAAACCAACACAGAGTTTATTGAATCCTGGGAATCCTGGGATTGTCCCCCACATAAAATATGTTACAAGGGCATCAAAGAGCATTCTCTATACACCAATCTCTTGAATGTACAGACTTCAACATGTTTACCAGCCATTCCTCTCAGCAGGAATTAAAGCATTAAATAATGATAGACCAGTATACCTATCAACCTACTACTGTATGACATCTTGACAAAGCCTGACATAATTGGTGGACAGAAGCCCAAATACACTGCCATACTTGAAATATTGCTGTTATACACTGAGAAAGTTGTTGGTGTTAGAGGCTTTGTTATAACATATCTTTTCTGAGGGATATAAATTTTGCCAAGGACAACACCTGTCTGGGGAGCAGCCCATACATAACAGGCTAACCTGTAGGCATTATATGGATGGCCCTACAGTTGAGAGCTATGCAAAGACAGAACTTTGTCATTCTGAAACCCATGCAGAAGTGGCATGTGCAGACAAACTCAGTTAATCTAGCAGTATTCCAAACATAGAACAGCAATACTCACATTCTGCCCCAAGTCTTGAACCTTCTCCACAAGTCTTGTTGTAAGAGGTAGTAGCCCACACAACTCCACGATGTATTCCTCACAAGTAAGGGAAAGGGCCAACGCCCAAATGGAATACTAATTTATAGGAGTGTGTTGCCATGACATTGGCTATTGGAAGAACTACACAGCTGCTCTGCATGCAATTAGCAAGTGGGGAACCCCAAAAGGTGCACAGGCCATCACCTGGTCATGAGTATCACCTACAAAAGCCATGCGGCCACCTATTCAAACCAACTCTATCCCTGTAGTGCACAGAGAGAGAGAGAGAGAAATAACAAATGAAACATAACATGGAAAAGAGAAGAAAGAAAAAAGGTAAGTGGAACATGTAAGCAAGTAATTGAACGTAGCACTTGGTCTATAATAATGGGAAATATGATTTGAAGGAATATATGTCCCAACAAGACTTGCTGTACTAATGTCCTGCTAAACAGCTGCTATGGCCATAGCAACTGGCCCTCTCTGCAGTGGGAGATATCACAGACATACCTCTCAACTATACAGATCTTCACATGATGTCCATGTTTTGCCATCATATATGTTTGTCTGTTCCTCCTGAAATCTGTACTTTTCTAGCAAATAGCTGAGGATTGAAGTCATCAAGTAATAACAAATACTTGAGTTTAAGACTCAAAATCCTTAAGAATATTCACTGTAAGCAAAATATATCATTCTACGAACTTCCTATGTTTGCAACAGAAATATTTAAAGTCTGTCCCTATTTATTCCCCCATCATTTTAGGCTTTGTCCAGATGTGATGCTCTGAGAGGTTGCAAGGTAGGATCACAGCTCAGTAGCCTGACTCACCCTGGGAAAGTACAGCTCATATATGACAACCACAGGTGTTTCTGTTAAACAGATGTGACTGTGCCACTGCTTGGCCAGTTAATGAAATGTTTTCCATATCCATGTTACCTGTGATTATGAGTATGACACATGTTAGCCTTGTAAAGCTGAGAAGACCTATAGAGGGCATGAGCATAGTAAAGTACTGTTGCAGACATGTGTGTTGAAGTGCTTGTGATATATTGAATTAATAACATTCAACTGTACAGTGTTCTGCTGTACAATAAGCACATTTGTGACTGATATCTGTAGTCACATACACATATACCTGTGTGATGTCAGCCAAACCATTGGCAGGTCTGGGATGTCAGCCAAACCATTGGCAGGTCTGTGAGCAATGACATTGTAACATAATAGCCTACTTATGACTGTTGGACATCTTCCAGGTTATCACAGTGATTTCAAACCCTACTGTGCAATCAATGTACTAATGTATGGTGCAGCTATATTAATACAGTATCAATACTGATGTCCTTTTTGACACCCATTTATGTGTTCCATTGTCCAGACGTAGTGCTGTAACAGGTCGAGAAGTATGATTGAGCAGCGAGACTGTAAATACAGCATGTCATACTAACATACAACAGAAATGTATACCAGGTATCCCCTGAGCATTTGTATGTATGCATATGTTCAGCTGGAAGGCACAAAACTAATCACATGAGTTTCAAGCAGTCAGGTAAATAGGTTGTGCATGTTGCACGTGTGTAATATGAGTGTCACTGCATACAACAGACATAAACGTGTACAGCTACTGGTTGTTGCATTGCCCTGACACTGATATGGGTTCTAGAGTAGGCATGATTATCAGGTATTAATCATAGAAGTGCTCACCTGTGTTATGAACCTCTGTCCATGCCTACCACTACCAGCTATATCAACACCTATCTACAGTGGATATCACAAGTGTACACACCCTTGTTGTAATGCCAGGTATGTGTCCTGTATGGCAATCAGACCACAGAATATCATTTCATAATGTTTTTCATCTTGAATGTTATTTATTTTATTTATTTATTGCATTTGTTTACCGGGAAAGTCCACTGTGCCTAAAAGAGCCCATTTTCGGTGGAGGCCCGGGAAGAAAAGTTCCAACAAGAACATAGATGCAGAAAAAAAATTAAACATTAACTGGTACAAACGTAGAAACAGAGTTACACATAGTGGTTGCACTAATATATACAGAATATATACATAAGTCAGGAATTTAGTTGGTTTGATTACAATAACATATACAGAATATATACATAAAAGCAGGAATTTAGTTGGTTGTCAGATGAATTCAGAGTGGTAAAAATGGAGATAAATTAATTAATATTATTGTACCAGTATCAACAAATGATGAAAGAAAAAAAATAAATAAATATGGAAAAACTATCATCAGTCACTAGTAGTAAAAAGCATAGGAATGTAGTTATAATATAAGGAGAAGGAAGAGGTTAGTTTATAGAGCAGGTACATAGCCAGGAAGAGTTGAGATGATTTTTCAGTATTTGTTTGAAGGTGGTGGCAATGCCCATGTTTCTTATAGAAGGAGAAAGTGAGTTTCATAATTTGGCGACGGTGAAGGAGTAGAGCAGTTGACCAGCCAGTAAGGTGGGCTTTTCTACTTTTAGAAGTAGATGATTTTCAGATCTTAGTTGCCTGCTGGGTTGGTATTTGTCAAGTACAGTTGAGAGAGCAGGACAGTCTGTGAGTCTGTAGATTACTTTGTGTGCTGTAGTTAGCTGGGTGAATGAGAGATGGTAGGGGAGTTCCAACCAGCCTAATTGTTTCAGTGAGTTACAGTGGTGGGAATGAGAATTTGGCCTCTGTGGCAAATTTGACTATTCTGTTGTAAAACATATCAAGTTTGGATTTTGTAGAATTTTGGATATTAGTGAGGAGAGGGGCACCATAAATGAGAGAGGGTAATAAAAATGTAGTTGCAGGTGTTTAGGCTAAGAAAGTGTTGGTGCCTGTACAGCATACCGAGCTTTTGATGTGTTTTTTTGATGTTACTGTTTATGTGTAGGTCAAAGTTTAGGTTTTCATCTATAATAATGCATAGTAATTTAGTGTGTTGGACAACTTCTACAGTGGTATTTTCTTATTTATTTATTTTACATTTGTTGACCGAGCTGGTCCAGCTGGATATGGTTCCATTTTCAGTAGAGGCCCGGGGAGAAAAGCTCCACATATAAACCACAACCAAACAAAAATGTTTATTATATACAAGAAAGGTATTACAATTTAAATTATGGGATGACTATGAGACACATTACATTAATACATAATACACCTACAGATAATTTTACAGTATGAATATCTAGGGCCAACCCCAAGACATAGTTAAGATACATTCATATCCTCAGTTATTCTAGTTTACTCCAGACAGTTACTATTTCCAAGGGGTTAAACAGTAACAGTAGAAAAAGGAGGAAGTATAAAGAGATGGCAGGAATACTACCTTCAGGCTACATTCATAGCCTAAGTAGTACAGATAGCTTATTGGTGTCTAAGTAGTACAGATAGCTTATAGGTGCTACTACTTCAGAGGAGTAGACAGCAAAGAGTGGAGGAAAGTAGGAAGTCAAGATATAACTGCAGAGAAATCCAGAGGATTAGTCTGGGTAACAGCAAGGGCATAGCCAGTGAGTTTTAAGGTGTTTCTTAAGACTTTGTTTAAAGAGAGGAAGGGAGGGAAGTGAGGTTAGGTCAAATGGCAAGAGGTTCCATTGTTTTCCAGCGGTATTGGAGAACAGTGAGTCCCCAGCCAAGTTGTTAGACTTGGTGGTACTAGATAGAAGTTTATTGGAAGAGCATAAGGAATTAAGATTTCTATAGGGTGCTATAAGGTTGTTGAGTATCGATGTGTTGTTGGGTTGGTAAAGAATCTTATGAACAATAGTAATTTGGGAAAGTATCAGAACGTTTTTTAGTTTGAGCCAGTCTAGCTGGTGAAGGTTACGACAGTGGTGAGTTCTATATAGGTTTCCAGTGGCAAATCTAGCAATACTATTATAGGAGTTGGCTAGTTTAGTAAGATTATTTTTTTAGATTAGTGTATATGGGTGCAGCATAAAGAAGAGTTGAAATTAGATGGGAGTGGGCAATAGCAGTTCTGGCTGTTGGAGTTAAGAAAGGTTTTATCCTATATAGGGAGCCCAGTTTTTATTAACAGATTTAATGGTGTTATTAATGTGATTATCAAAGGTGAGGTTATTATCAATCGATTCCTAATAGTTTGGTGAAAGAGTCGGGGGATATAAGGGTGCCATTATTGTATTGGATGGAGAAATGTATGGCGGAGGACTTACTGTTTGTTGTAAACAGTAGTAGCTTGGTCTTTTTGGCATTCAAAAGAAGGCACCGTTTCAAGAACCATGCCTCTACTGTGTTGAAAGCTGTCTGGATTAAATATTGAAGTTCAGATATAGAGTTGGCAGAGCATATGATCATAGAATCGTCAGCATATTGTATACAGGTGGCTTGAGGAATAGCTGTTTGAAGGTCATTGATGAATAAAGAGAAAAGAAGAGGGCCAGGAATAGAGCCCTGAGGGACTCCAAGGGAGATAGGCAGGTGAGATGATAGTTGATTCTCCCAAAGAACTGCTTGGGCTTGTATACTGAAGAGATTTTTATCTAGGGGAGTGATTTTCTTAGAGGTAAAAGTTACTAGTTTAGTGTTTTTTTGGCTTTAGGGCATGATGATTAAGCATTCAAGATTCAGTAGAGGTGAGAGCATTCTGGGTGATCTGCTGGAGCTCAGAGTTGGAATTTGCAGTGCATATTATTGTGCAGTCATCGGCATACTGGATTACTGAGCAGTGTGGGAGAGTGGTGTGAAAGTTGTTAATAAAGATGCTATATAAGACAGGACCACGTATGGAGCCTTGGGGTACCCCTGTGGAAGTACTGAGGAAGGGAGAGTAAGACTATTGCCATTTGGTGGATTGCTGCCTATTGGAGACATAGCTATTGAACCATTGTAGGGTAGGTAGGGAAATGTGGAGGGTGGACAGTTTAGAGAGGAGAATAGTGTGGGAAATGGTATCAGAAGCCTTGGAGAGGTCAAGGAAAAGAGAAGCGATTATTTTACCAGAATACTGTGCCCAGTTAACTGTATCAAGGAAGGAGAGGAGGGCTATAGTGGTGCTGTGCCCTGGTCTGAAACCATGCTGAATGGGTGACAGAATTTGATTTTCAAGCAGAAGGTTGAGGAGTTGGACATGGATGCATTTTTCCAGTATTTTAGAGAGGGGTGAGAGAATAGCTATGGGTCAAAAGTTTGTGGTGTCTGTGTTGGTGCCGCCTGTGTGTAAGGGGAGAATGAATGCTTTTTTCCAGATGTGTGGGACAAGGGACTCTTTAATTGATCTGTTAATGAGTATGCTGATAGCATAAGCTATAGAGTTTGCAACTAGCTGCAGGAAATATGGGGGTAGATTGTTAGGGGCTATAGTACATGGGTTAAGCTTAAGTAATTTTTTTTTATTGTGGCAATGGGTATGGGGAGAATTTTAGGTTAAAGTTGTGCATAGGATTGTTTTCTGGGATGGTTTGGTCATTAACTGTTTTGGTGGTGGTCGTGTTAACCATAGGAAAGGTGGTGATTAGGTTAGCTATGGTGTCAATGAAGTAGGAATCGAAGAGGGTGGCAAGTTCGGTAGAGGTTTTGTGTGGGTCAGGGGATGGGTTGCATTGACAACCTGGATGTAATAGATGGTTGATGGAGGACCAGAATTTTTTGGGATTATTTTTATGTTGGCTTTGTAGGTGGAGGCAGTGGGCTTTTTATCACTGGTTATTAGCCGTTTTGCCTGGTTACGGAGTTGTTTGTATTGTATTAGAGTTGTAGGGTCTTTGTTTTTTTTGCCATAATTTCCAGATTTTATCCCTTGTGGACATGACTTCTTTGGTGGATTTTGAGAGCCAGCTTGAATGGTTATGTTTTATTCATTTTTGGTGGGTGGGTGCTTGCCTATTTAGGATGTCTAGAAATGTTGAGTTAAAGAACTCAACAGCCTCGTTAAGTGGCAGGAATTTGAGGGGTTCTCAATTTACTTTAGCTAAGGTTTCATTAAATATGGATGGTTGGAACTTAGTCAAATTTCTGGTTGATTTGTATTGGTGTTGCCCTGGGGTTGGGGTGGACTTGCACGGGATAAATGCTGGGTGGTGGTCACTAATGGTGTGACCCCTAACATGAACAATTCCATTGAAATAAAATCAAATGTGTTTCTAGGAAGGTGAGAAACTATTGCCAAGTGAAGATGTGCCATGATGTTAGAGTCCAGACTGAGATGGATGAATGCTGTAACCATCTCAAGAGGTACATACACAACATATCAGTTTAAGGGTGTACAAACTCATTCAACTGGCTGGCTTATTGTACTGAGTATTATTTCCATATGTTTTCACAGACCAGATTGTTATGTTTTCAATTGAATTGTACGCACTATAGGTCACACTACAGGTGGGAATTGTTATGAAATGAGTTATTGTGGTGTCATGTTCCAATTGCACAAATACCAGGCAGTTTATTAGGGATGTGTACCCTTTATATCCACTGCAGCTATATGGACACAACAGTACCTGACCTGTATATCCAGCCACCACCAAGGTTGAGTAATCCCCTTTGGTGGACATCAGCAATACACAAACCACATAATAGGTTGCTACATTGGCTGTACAGAGACACATAGGTGCAGGCAACAACTTGGAAGCAAGTCCACCTATATCTGAGCAAGCATGTAAGTTCACAGATGATTTCCTGTAAGCCTAACTATGACTATAAATCATGCATATCCACACCACCAAGGACAATTGTAACTGTGTCACCACATATGTTGTAAGCCTCAAAGGAAACAACACAATTCATCCTGTACTGGGGGTAAAGAACACCTCATACACACATGCCATGGATATAGGCAATCTGCATCATACAAGTTAGGTGGGAACATCACCACCCTGTCCACCCCAGTTGTACAGGGGGATATGCACATCAACCACACTCCTCCCCTCAGCAATGGTGAGCATGTACATACTTCCTACTGATGGCAACAACAGCATATCTCCATGGGGCATAATAACATCACTGTCTGCCTCCTACATGAATTCAGGCATGTGTTCACAGCTCCATCACACACCACAGTCAAACACAGACCTGCCACCATCCACACACCATCCACATGGAAGATGCCCACTGTCAACCCTGTATACAAAAATGAATGGAGAATAGAGGATTATGCAATCCAGTTTCCAGCATTGGGAGGAATAAGATAGCTCAGGGACAAGTGTGTAATACAAGCTGATATGGCCATGATAGCTTGGAGAGTTTTGGTGTTGTGTGGATTATTTGCAAGTAACAACCACTGTTGATGTGCATTTTGACAGCCGTATGAGGTCCTGTGACCTTTTTCCTGTTTATGTCTTCCGGGTAAAATGCAGAGTGCTCACATACCATCATTCTCTGTTGGGGAAACTGACAACATCACCCAATATGTGATTGGACATTATGCCCTGTTATTTGGATGGAGAACAGAAGATGTGCAGGAGAGAACCACCCTGTGGAACAGTGTGGTCCACAGGGTAAATGATGCCAGCCTGCACAGCAGAACTTGTAAGCATGTGCAGCATCAGGCCACAAACCTCATCCACTATGCCTGTCAATGGGCTGCTTCTGTTGTGAGGGACTGGCTAGCCACAGGTGGGGGTACAGCCATCCAGTCCCCACTGACACCCACCGAGGAGCTCCTCACCATACTTGGGGCACACGCCCAATGCACAAGCCATGACACTGTGGGAAGCATTGTGGAGGTGGGTTGCACACAGACACTGGACAAGAAGCGTGCAGGTAAGGACCCACTGGGGATTAGTACACTAATGTATCAGACATACATGTATCTGTATTGTATCTACTTGCATGTGTCAGGTCTGATTGCAGTTGTGGATGGGGGTTTCTAATGCACAGACGTGCACATCTATGGTGAGTACTGGATATTGTGTCTTATTGCGGTTAGTACTGTAGATGTGCAGACATGCTGCATCCATCCTCTACCAAGGCCACATGTGAGTCTGCTGACAATAACTCCCTCTCAAAACTACCTAGGACCCTCTGGTCTGCATATGGGACAGCAGCCTGAAGCTGGTGAGTATGACATTGTTCTGTTGTTGCCTGGCAATACCCTTGGCATGTGAAGTGCATGCAATTTACCATGCACACAACCATCAGTAATAGCTATACTGATTTATTTAATAGCTATATTGCTTGTTGTGCATATTCACTTATGCTGGGGTTAACTGTATTGCAAAACAGTCGTCACCACTGGGGCCTTATCTGACATGAATTCAACATTCCTGTAGCATACCTCACAGTTTTTCAGTGCCAAGACATCTGGACAGAGGCCAGGAAAATGGGCAGGAAAAATGGCCTAAGGTAGGGTCAAGCATGACACATTAGTTGTATACCATGAATATAAATTGTGTACACATCCCTCTTAAGATGCAAGGTGTTCCTGTTACATACTAATTAGGACCATGATATGACAGTCCACACCTCTTCCAGCCTTTAATGTGACCCATAACAGGAACACTTCACTTGTAAAACCAAGCTTTTTGACTCATGTATTGCACCTATAAGACTGTCCACCTGTGAGGGCAGCAGATGTTGTATCAGCATGATGTTTCAGTCAGGTATAATACCTCATGTTGCCATATGTGTCAGTACAGTCACTGTGGCCTATTTGGCTATAGTATCATGTACATGGGCATTGTTAAAGCACATAGACCACTTCCGACCATGTATAGTTTGCAAGCATATGGATATTCCAGACACATCTGTACAGAGGACAGCACAATGGTTTAACCTGCTGCATGTAAGGCAGATGCTGTTACCACACTATATAAAGTAATGGCAGCAGGAGGTAGTCACCAGTCATGTATGGTATGCACATCAAAATGGTATAAGCCACACTAGATATGATCCTAACACACACACTTAAACAGATGCCACCAATAGGATTAGTACTCCGGCCTATCTAGGTATTCCTACTATAGTGCTACACAGTTATCAGATGTGCCATAGAGCTTATACATTTCCACCTCTTCCAAAGGTACTTCTACGGTGGATGACATCAGCAGGACTACTAAATTGAAGTGAAGGGAAGTGTAAAGAGTAGCACACAGGTCAAAAATGGTATAGGCCAGACAGTACATGATTCACACACACACACACTTGCCATTATTGGGATTACAACTCTTGCCAATCTAGGTGTCTATTATAGTGTTACACAGTTATTGCATATGCTAAAGAGCTTACTAAAATTTCACAGGTGGCAGACAGTCTGCTTTCTGTTCCACCCATACAGCATGCTAGTTCTTCCTGTCTTGCACTTCAACTAGCATTATGGCTTGGCACTTCACCAGGTTATTGTATCAAGAAGTGTGGCACACCTGGGGGTTCTCAGCAGTACTCGTTCATCACAGATGTAGCCCCAGTATGTACTAGTTATGTCCAGCCCTCCTGGCATGTTTGAAGGCCGATTATCTGTGCTTTCACCCATTAACCTGGAGCACTTGTCCATTCTGAGGCACTGTTGCAACTGTCTTTTGTATACAGACAACCCTCCCCTCTAAACTCCAAACACTCAGACCTGTCAGGGTTACCCATATATCACCCAATGTGGATATATGCCCTCGACAGCAAAGACTGGACTAGCAGGTCAAGAGGATAAGATCAACACCTGCACTGCACCATGTGGAACATGTAGCTCACCATGACACCCACTTTGACAGCTATGACATACAGTGAAAAACCACACACTCACCTTCCCACTTTTCACTCAATGGACATTTACCCAAACAGCACAGACCAGTAAGTCAGACACCCACTCAGACAACTCGACATGGCACATGCCAAGGGACACATATTTAACCTACACAGTCTGCCCCTCAACCTAAGTTCCTAAGGCTAACCACCTTGCACAATACAGTGATCATGGGTAACTCGATATTGAAGCACACACATATCCCACTCACTAAGTTGAATATGGAGCAGGTGACAGCCAAATATCTATCACATGCCAGCATCCAACACATGACACAGCCAGTCATGGCACTCCACAACAACTACGAGTATCACCCTGTATCCATGTGGGTGTGAATGGCTTGAGACACACCTCCCTGGACTACATGACAAGAGACATGGTTGAACTCTCTGATTGTGTGGTCCAAGCAGGTGTGACAGTAGCCCTGGGGGCAGTGTACCGCTGTCATCCAGATGATTGACTGCAACATTAGCTTATGTGTTATGTGTCATTCTCAGGGATCCAGTACCTCTCTGCTTGGGATGACATGATTGACAGAACCCAATGCCTTGCCACAGATGTCCTACATCTGTCACCACTGTGGTTCCCGGTACTGGCTAAATGTCTTCCCACCCCTATGATGCCTTATTAGGCAGTGTTCCTAATGTTATTACCACCATAATAGCTACACATGTATGCAATCTGAGGGTCATGCTGCTCAACAATAGACATCTAACTGTCAAGATGCAGTCACTCATAGCAGTCATTGGAGTGGTGGACAGATGTCTGCTGCAATGGAGAGGTGGTTCACAGCAGCAGACAGCAGACTGCAGTATCAGGCTATGACGCATTCCACAGCTGTCACCCCCCCCCTCAAACATGGACCACATCACACCTCCACAGGTGGTGTTGTCTCCATATTCCTTATTGCTAGGAACACCTCCAGACTAGTATCCCATCATAATGCATTGGAGATACTTCTGGTACAACTGCCTTGGGGTAATAGTGCAATCCAGACCATAGTCTGCTATGGGTCCACATCTATGTCCCTAGACTGTCAATGCACATTCCTCAACACCCTGTCATCTATGATTGTCCAGTGCAACACTAACTTAGTATGAGTCTACAGCTACCCCTCCATCACCTGGGGAAAGTAGTCAAGTGCCAGTACAGTGGCCCAGCACTTCTGGAATTCATCATTACCATTGCCTTGGACCTGCTCATACTGACCCCTGGTAGAGGATGCAACAACCTTGACCTGTGTTGAATACTTAAATATGGGACTGTTGCTTATCCACAGATGTCAATGCTTGCATGATGAGATTTACACAGGGTGTAATCAACATGGAACTCAACATGTCAGCCCCCCCCCCCCACAAAGGTAACCACCTTGCAAAGTCTTTCCAAAACTGACTTTGCAGCCAGGAAAACAGGGGTGGATGTCTTTACTGCACCCTGGCAATGAGAAATAGCTGCATGACTGGGGAATCATAAACAAAGGCACTGTACAAACAGGTACATGAATGCATGGCACTAGCCAGAGCCAACAGAACCCAGACAATTTCCTCTAAACACTGGGATACAATATGATGGTCCTCTGCCATTACTAATGTGTACATCAGAAGGAGGACACTGATGCAGAGAAAGGTGGTGTCTCATGAATGTTGAACTCCCTTAGCCTCAAACACAACTTTGGATCCCTCATGGAATCCCCTACAGGCATCTATGATAGCAGACATGCAGCCGACAATGACGACAGTCACAATAGCCTTTGATAGTTACATCAACAACCTCAACAGCATTAAACACAAATGCCTATCCTATCCTAAACCTATAAAACCTATTAAACATATCCTGAGACAGCAGCTATTTTCCACAGTCTTGTCAACACATTCATTGCCAGCTTTACCCCTCTCTCCCCCCACAAGTGAAGTGCTGACTGAATGTGTTTTCACATGCTGTATCCCATTTAAATTCTAGGCATCTGTTTGTCACCAGGATGTGGCCCTGCAGCAAGACCACAGGGTATGGCAGTGTGGTAACACATCCACCATGTCATAGACAAGGTACAGTATGTGCACAGAAATCCCCAGTCTGTAACCCAGTGATTGCATATACCTCACAGATTGCAGGGCTGATGGCTGTATATAGTTTTATGTTGATTTACAACATCGGTTGTAGATTTTGGTTTGGACACACCTCCGATTGCTAATAACCACAGCCACAGGGGATATTCATCAACCAAACACACTGAGATTACTATTCACACACACACACACACACACACACACACACACACACACACACACACACACACACACACACACTTGCCAGTAATATTGCTACTACAGTGTTATGCACTTATCACATGCTCAACAGAGCTTATAGAATGGATGTTGTCCCAAGGTACTTCTAAGGTGAGGAACATCACCAGCCCTTGTAAATATTGGCATTGGGTGATGTAGTGGGTGAGAGATTTTACAAAATATATTGTCCTACACACACATTTGCATTTGCCAGGAGTGAGGCTCTATGTTTTCTGACCATTATGTTACACATTTACCACATGCACCACTGACCTTACATGGTTTAGGATTGCCAACAGGTACTTCTAAGGTGAATGACATCTGCAGGACTGCTAAAGTCAGGCACTGAAAAGTCTACTGGTTGTAAATGGGGCCAAAATCTTTAAGGTACAGACATATGATTTAAACTCCTACCTATGGAGTTATTATGACTACATTGCTCTGCATTCATCACATGCCCCACAGAGTTTATATGTTGGAGAGTTGTCCAAAGGTATCTTTGAAGGTGAGTGACATCAGCAGCAGTGTGAAAGGAGGGGTAAGGGAAGTGTAGTAAGTGTGAATGACCACAAAATCAGGTCTCTATAAAGAGACACACACTGACTCATACAAACACACACATTTTCACAGTTGCCCGGACCAAGGTTAGAACTCCAACCTAACTATTTTTCTATACTATAGCATTATGCAATTATCACAAGTGCCACAGAGCTTATATACTGGAGAGCTCTCCAAATGTATCTTTGAAGGTAAGTGACATCAGTAGCAGTGCTAAAGAGGGGTAAGTGAAATGTAGCAAGTGTGAATGACCACAAAATCAGGTTTCTACAAAGACACACACACTCTCTCACACAAACACTCACATTTTTACAGTCACCAGGACTAGGATTACAACTCCTACCTAACTAGTTTGCTGCACTCAGTATTACACTGTTATCACAAGCACCAAAGAGCTTATATATTAGAGAGCTGTCCAAAGGTATCTTTGAAGGTGAGTGACATCAGCAGCAGTGCTGAAGGAGTGGTAAGGAAAGTTTAGTGAGTGTGAATGGCCTCAACCACATTCATCTAGAAAAACACACACACTCACACACAGCTTTACATTTGACAGGTCTGAGATTACAACTGCTACAAGGATACTTATTTGTACGCTAGTGTTACACAGTTATCACAAGCACCACTGAGACTATAAGGCTGAGGGATAACCAAATGTATTTCTACAGTGAATGACATCAACACATCATGTGATATAGGCCAATGGGATGTGTACTGGATGTGAAAGGCCTCATAATGGGATTCTCTCTGTCTCTGTCTGTCTTTCTCTTCCCCACATCTCTGTGTGTGTATGCTTGACATATTATATTATGTTGGCCTTAGATATGTGTGGGTATTCCTATCCAGTGTGTGTGTGTGTGTGTGTGTGTGTGTGTGTGTGTGTGTGTGTGTGTGTGTGTTGTGTGTGTGATGTATCAATGGTGTACAATTTGGAGTGTGTGCACAGACAGCTGCGAATAACTGATATCTGTAGTCTACTGTGTTGTGAGACATGGGCTTCATTTCTCTAAGTGTAGGAGCATGCCAGTATGACCTTCTATATTGAGTGTGTGCATCCATTCCAGGGAAGGTTGGACTCCAGTTCAGGCTTATGTGTGCTACAGCTAGAGTTTATATTACAATGTTGAATTTGTAGAGGTTCGAATGTTGTAATATTGAACCCAAATGTCCGAAATATGAAAATAGCGAAGCCATGGCACCCAGATTTGTTTCCCAGGGGAAAAAAAAATGGTGGGCTGTTTTCGGGGCTTTGCTATTTCCTCCACTGTGGTGCGATCTTGGAGTTGGTATATTTAAGTAGGGGGTGTGTGGGGGTGTTGTTTTAAGTTTAAAGTATCATTTTTTTTTTTGTCATGGAACAGCGATTATTTTCCCTGGGAAAAAAATCACTGTTCTGTGTTTTCGTTATTATAGGGTTTCGAATTGTATGGTTCAATATTACAACGTTCAAACTCCTGTGAGTTCGACGTTGTAATATAGACCCCTATAGCTACACCTAGCAAACTGTTTCTGCAGGATATTTGTAGCTAGGCTGCCATTATGGAGACACAATAGGCATACCATACTGGGGATACTGTAACTATTGCTGTCTGTGTTGCTTGTGTGACATGTTTGGTTGTAGCATAGATTTTCTGACATATGTACTGTTTTACACTGTGATGTATCATGTCATCAACTGCTGACAGTTATCATTCTTTGCTCAGTTATTTACCCGGGAAATACAAGATGAATGAAGCTGAGACCAATATTCTGAGGCATATAGACTACAGATTCTGGCACACACCTGGCATTGTGGAGGGGTAGTTACAGACAATAGACTGCTGGTTCTGTGTAAATGGTCCAGCACCTTGTTAGTGTACTGGCTGGGGATCCCCTCCTTGTGCTTTTCTCAACTGCATGGAATGGCCATATCCTTCTGATGCCATACCTCTCAGCTGGACAGATACACCCAGGTTATCCAGAGGCAGGACTTGTATATCTGGTCAGTTTACCTTCACATTGTGGTTTACAAGCAGTTTTGTGGCTATTCATTCATGGGTTTACAGTCAGGGAGTAGTATGGGCGGACATTAGAGTTTCAGACTTCACACATTCCATGACATCCATACTTCTACACCCCCCTTCTGTTAGTCTCATCTCTTCCTAACATTATGTAAGCAATATCTCAGAGGTATCCCTATAGTTGGGCCTTTATTCCAATAGTATTTATAGCCTGTCCACAGTCCTTGCAGTAGGACATGGGAAGGCTTGCAACTGGCATTTGACAACATGGCCTTGCATTTGATTTCTGTTTACTGTGTTAGATTTTTAGTTGGGATCCCCTGAGATTCCGTACATTGGCACTACAGGTGAGGCATGGGCCTTTGCCAGAGGACTGTAGGCCATTTGAGAGTGCTGCAGGCATCTGTTACTGCATTTCTATGTGTGATTGTGGGGGTGGGTGCACACCTGCAGGCTTTAAACATTTGCAATGATTGTACTGGTATTTTGGTTACTCTGTTGACTTCCATTTCATATTGTATTGTGACCTATCATGCAGAAAGGAGGCATATAAGTAGAGTACGCATGTTAGATCTTAATGGCATAAATTTCAGTTTCAGACTTCTTACCATTCAGAACTAGAATGCAACAGCCAGACCTGTTGTAGTATGTCTTTGTAGGTCTGGTGGTGGGCTATTCACCATTGCTATCATTTGGGGGTCTTAACCCACCATTTCTTTATGGTCATCTATACCTGTCCTGCTGGGTGAGGCTGGTGGTGGGTATGTGACCCTCATTGACATCCATGTGTGTGACCTATTGACACCCACAGTTATTTGGGCCATGACAGACTGCAGTGGGGGTTGTCACCTTCTGTAGTGCTGCCTAGTATGTTGACACCAGTATTTGTTGTGAATTTCCTGCTGTCACATATAGCTGTCTGCTGCTATCCCATTCAGCCACCCAGTTCCCTTGCATGCTTGCATTTATATCATACATACAACTATGAGAACATAGTACACAATTCAGTAATTGATAGGAAGGGAGGCTTACCTTGTTGCTGGGCCAGTATTGAGGACGGTGCTGGAGGGCTGACTATGTCAGATGCACGTAGAACCCTCCCTATATATGGTAAAGCACAGGTAGTGTCATGTTCGGCATCCCTTTTACTGTATGTGTGAGTCAGAGAGAGGTACCTGTCCCTGGGTCCCTACAGTGTAAGTGTGTGTGTTTTGCGGTGCCTCTTTACCAAGGCCTGGGCATACTGGGCATGCCTCTTTCTGCCTACAGGGGCAGGCTCAGGATGTTCCTCCTCTGTGTCCCTCTGAGCCTGTGCTGGCCTTAGCAATGGTGGGGAGCTGTGTGGCCCTGCCCTGTGCTGTTCCTGCTGCAGCTGTTTCCACAGAATCATATTCTGTAGCATGGCACATACTATGAACATTTGTGTGCATGTAGCCAGAGAGTACAGCAAGGCTCCACCAGATATGTCAAAACAGCAGAACCGTGACTTGAGCATCCCAAACACATGCTCTACAATGATCCTCGTTTGTGCATGTGCCACATTATGGTGTACTTGTTCCAGTGTGTGTGCATTTCTGATGGGTGTCATCAGCCACAGCTCCAGTGTATAGCCAGCATCCCCCACTAGATGGCCATAAGGGATGTCCCCACTGGCAAATACCTGATACAGCTGTGACCAATGCCAGATGTGGGAGTTGTGATAGCTTCCAGGGCTACCAACACACACATGCATGATAATGCCCTGAGCATCAAACACAACCTAGCAATTGATGGAGGGGAAGCCCTTGCGGTTTATGTAGACCCTACCCTACTCACCGGGTGGTGCTTTGATGTGGATCTGCGTGCAGTCTATAGCACCAACTACCTCAGGGTAGACGCATACTTCTGGTCAACGCCTCATGTGTGATGGGAAAATAAATGTGCTCATTGTCATGTGGTGTCATGACATCCAGGAACTGATGGAGTACCCTGAATGCTGATGCCTGTGAGACCACCATGATATCCCAAGTTGGTCTTTGGCAGGTACCTGTGGCTAATATTCTTAAGCCTAGACATACCTTGGTATCCACTGGGATGGGTTCCCATCTATTAGTCCTGTGTGTGAGGTGTGGATGGCACAGCTCAACGATTTGCTGTAAAATGTCTCTGTCCACCCTATAGTGCTCCACTATCTCCAGCTCATGTAGGCCCTGGTAGGTTACCCTGGGTCTGTACACTCATCTCCTCCTCCTCCTCCTCCTCACTGTGGGTCAGTTGTCAGCATTCTCCTCCTCACCACCCTCAGTCTCTTGGACATTTTGATGGAGTAAAGCAGCAGCAGCAGCCTCTAACATTTTTAGTTAGTTTTGCCAGGTAACCCCCCCCCCCCCGTCTGTGTACACCAGTGGTGTAGAGATTGTGGGGAAAAGCAGTCTGTAGGATGTTTGCATAGTTTATAGTAGTGTGCAAGGTTGCTGCATGTCTAAGTGGTTGATTCTGATACATTTTACCTGTCAGCTATGCTAGTTCTCCTTGATTGCCTTCTTACTGCTGTTTCCCCAAAAACCAGTCTGAAAGGTGTTTGCATAGTTTATAGTGGTGTGCTAGGCTGCTGCACGTCTATTTGGCTGATTCAGATACATTCCATCTGTCAGCTATGCTAGTTCTCCTTGATTGCCTTCCTTCTGCTGTTTCCCCTTCCCAGTTCCTCCCTATTTAACACCAGATGTGCGCTGGACATACCTTGTGCTCAAATGTCATCTGTGCTGCCATTTCCTCTTTTTTTTTTTTTTTTTTTGTTTAAATCCTGGTGTTCGGCGTGCACACCTGTTTAGGCTATGTACACAGTGCTCAGGTACATCTGACACACCCCCTTCCTTAGCTATGCTTAGCTAAGGGCAAACATGGGCCACAGAGCTCCATTGAGCTTACAGCAAGCATGACACACCCTCTTATGAAGCCATTCAGCTCTTACACTTGCACTGTTGTGTTGCTGCACCTACATGGTTAGGTACAAGCTGACGCTTTGAAGAAATTTGTGATTCAGTATAACTCCCCTCATTTGTATACCCCAGTGTGTAGGTCATTAGTTACTGCACAAAACGGAACCTTTCCCTTGACAACCAGTGGACCCTGGTATTGTTTATATTCTGCATGCTATTGACTATAATGGCAAAATGCAGAATTAACTTAAAATTGACTTTTCTCATTTTTTTTTATTTTCGGCACAATCACATTTGTGCACTGCTACCCTAAGCTAAAACTCCCGAGATTGGCCAAAAAAAAAAAGTTTAATTTAAAAAAAAAAAAAAAAAGAACACTGTTTTTAATGCCAGTGGCCTTATATTTGGCCATTGACATGTGTATTAAACATAATACATGCTTTTAGACGAGCTGTCATGCCTCCGTTTTTGTCAGATGCAGAAATGAATTTGGTTACTAGCCAAATACATTTCTGCACTGACACTGTTCTAGCATGGAGACCTGGCAGCTTGTTGGATTGCAAAAGCACCTAATTTGCATGGTTTTCACCAGCAAATGAGGTGATTTGCATATTTGCTGGTTTTCCATGCTAGAACAGTGTAGAACCGCTCATGCACGTGAAAATGGCACTTTCCTGGATCGCTCAGCAGCCATTTTCTGTGCAGTAGCTCTTTCACTGTTCTTGCACAGAAAATCGGCCTTCGTGAATCCCAGGGGTAATTTACCTATCTCATAAATAATGAGTTTTTTTTTTTAAGAAATGTTCAATTACATTGAACAGTACAGTAGCTAGGTGCAAGAGGGGCAACTAGTCCTGAAGCAAAGTGTTTGGGTGGAGTGATCAGCCAAGCTTGATCACTCTGTGATGCAATCTGCAGTGAAATCAGAGTGCTGTAGCACTCCGTGTGTGTTCTAAACTGTCACAACTGCTTGCTACATTGTAGCAGGCAGAGTAAAAAACTGTAATAACTGCTTGCGACATTTGTAGAAAGGAATTTGCTACAGATATTTTTTTTAACTAAAGCATAAATCCCATAGAGCACTGTGCAGGCAGTGTATAGACTGTAGTTACTGTTTGCAACAGCTGTAGCAAACAGTTTGCTACAGCTTAAAAGAAGAAATTATTTTTTATCAATGAAATGTGCAGAAGGGCAGGGCTCAGAAATGGGACCCGAATGGCTAGAGCAGGAGGGACGTGGAGTATGCCATCAAAGGGAATGGCCTTTTTTTGCTCTTAAATGGTTCTGTTGAAGAGCAGGAAGGTCATGGGTCTGACTGTAGTGCTGTAATGATCGGCTTGTTGCAGTAAAGTTTTTTTTTTTTTTTTTGCTCTTCAATGTCTTCAGCATTAGAGCTGGGATCTAAGCTTAGCTTATCACTAATTACAGTGCTTTTCACTAATTATAGTGAAGTATATTCACTCATTACGACATTCACTCCCGGTCAACAAATGTAAATAAACAAATAAATAAATAAAAGTAGGGGGTAGGGTGCTGGTTCATGAGGCTAGCACAGGGCACTGGTTGAGCCAGCTATGTGTCTGGCATTGCATATAAGGCATGTGAGGTTGACTGACATATAAATACTTGGATCTGTAGATGTGTCACCATTCTGTAGGGGATCACAGTGGCTATTGTCTAGGAATTTCTGAATACTCTGACACTGAACAGTTTAAAACAAAAAAACAAACTGTCAAATGCATTTTAGATTGTGTTTTAGTACTTTAAAATGTGTTCAATTATTGTTTTGGAGGGAAACTGATAGATAATTAATTATTAATTAATTACCTATTTAAGGGTTATTTTGTATTTTGACTTTTATCTTATGAAGTTCATTTTAATGTACAATGGAGAAAAGCACTAATTTTTGTTTATTAAAGTTGGTTGCGTATTTGTCCGTCTTCTCTGCTTGTTTTTTGTTTTAGTTTTTATTTTGGTGTACTGAACAGTTTAAGTACAAGTGCAGATAGTGATGTTGCATCCAGGTATGTTGTCTGGTGTCATAGAAAACAGAACTTTATTTTTGGAAGGGGATTTTGAGACTTGGTCCACAATGATTTTAGGAGTACTAAATGTTCATGGATACTGTAAACAACGACATGGTAGGTGAGTTAGTTAGCAGTAAATTTGTCTGCTAATATATTTGCTACATCTTTGGGATTTGAATATATCATTATAGATCACCTCATTTCATAGCTGGACATTGTTTTCTTAATTTTTTGACATAAATCAAGAAAGATATGTTGTTTCCATTAGTATCTGTGGCAATCTTACGCTCATGTGCCGTTTTCATTTTCTAATAATATTCTTAAGTTCCTTTCTGGTATGTTTTCTCATGGTCTGAGATATGACAGTGAGGCTTTCTTACAATTTTTCATCTTTTTTTCCTCTTTTATTATAAAGTTTAGTAATGCAGTACATTGACCAGACTTCAATCCTGAATTTTCTTTTCCATTTTGGGCAGACAGGTACAGATTTTTACAGCTAGGCAGCTAATCAGGTCAGTGATGAGTGTGCTAGCTCTGTCTGTTAGTCAGGGGATTGTTAAAACTTTTGCTTAGTTCTTTAAAAGATGAAGTAGGATTGCCTAGACGAAATCCCTAATGACATCTTATTTGGTGGTAGGGCAGTAGCACTATGCCTCACTGAAGGAAGACTGATTTGTGGTCAGATTTAACAAGTGATGAGGAGATGCTGGTGGGATTCAGGTGTGTCTCATCTGCTAAGAACAAAGTCAAGGATTTTAAGGTTTCTAAGCATTAATAAACTAAGGAAATGCTGAGCATATCCATTTTAAGATGTGTAACTGTGCTAATTAATGTGTGAATAATTTAAATTCCTTATCAATAAACTATTTGGCCTGGTATTTAACCCCTTATTGTTGTAAAGGTAATTTCCATGACCATTCATGGCATCAATGGGGATCTCTCGCTATCAATGAAGTAATAGCTAGATTTATTAATGGAGATTTCAACTTCCAAAACCTGTAAATTAGGGTCATAAGAGTTATGGGTAGTTTGATGTGAGGGGATGGTATTTCTGACAAGTACAGCTACTCCCCCACTTTTACCCAAGGGGCTGTAGGCATGATAGGCAGTAATCTCTGGTACAGAAGGATGGCAGACACTGTATTGACATGTCCCAGTAACTACACACATATGACTGTATTAAAGTTGCAGAAGATCTACTCGTTCAGGCATCTTTCTGTTTAGAGTCGTAGCACTGAGTAGTGGCACCATGATGTTGTCCAAATTTGATTTTGCTAAGTAAAAATACCAAGTACAGGGACTTTGGCTAAAAAAAACTATTGTGGTAGCAGAAAAAGCCTTTAATTAGGATGTAGAAAACCTGGTATGACTGATGTAACCCATCTTTGGTAGAACAGGATGTTTTACCTACCACCTCATGCCAGGCCAACACATACCAGATCCCCTTAGAGTGACACCTCCTATTTAGCCATGTGTTAAACCAGTTATGTTTTCTTGATATCTAGGCATCATTCTTGGTGGAGGCAAGATACTACTGAAGACTAATGTCCTTTCTGTCTTTGACATATACAGAGTAACTCCCATAATGTCTCTCTGCATTTCTCTCTGGGTACAATGCAATAACTCCCACATGGGTCACCACAAGGTTGTAGTCATATTTGTCAGGTTTCACATCTTCATAACATCATGGATTCTAGAATCAGGTAAACAGCTTAAAGACACTCTGTTTTTGTTCAGTCTGGTGACCGTGGAGTCTGTATGTCTAACTACAGAATCACCTAACTTAAACATTTTCTTGTGCCGAAGCAGGCATAGGTCTGCTTTCCTTGTGACCTGGTAATGTTTGGGTGATCTGTGTAAATTTGCAACATGTATGAGTGTTGAAAGAGTAGGGATTACCTTGTTTGCTGGAGGATTAGATATTTTATAGTACATTCAAGGAGGCACTGGCAGAACATTCTTTACAGCTTGAGCATAAGCTTTTGTCCTAGTATTGCCCTACAACTGATGTGGTGTTATAAACATATGATGCTTACCGATGTTGAGTTGATGCAAAAATTTGCATAAATATTTACATCTGTCACAGACTGAGCTATTCACTGGTAGAAGCATTGACCATTTTTTAAACATAATGAAGTTGCTTTACTGCCTTATAATGCATAATGTGGTCAGACTATCTGCAGATTGGATGAGAACATGCTGTTGAGTAATGTTATCAGAAGGTGGAGGAGTAGGGTTCATCCCAGTACTCAGGTGGTGGATGTAGACTTTTAGAGAGCGCTTTGAAGATTTATGGATGAATAACTTATAGTGATATGTTAAAGAAAAGTTAAATGCTAGATATCATACCAGTACATGATGAAAATACAGAATAGGTCTATGGCAAATAATGAATAATGGTGACTTGCTATTGGCTATGATAGTGCTGTTCTCATCACAGCTACACACAGCTAGAAATCAATTACTCTGCTCCTTCTGTCACATGAAGCAAAACAGTAGCACTAATCCCAAGCTGCTTCCAAGAAGTAGTATTGCCTCAGAAGTTGCTGGGTTCAGTACACTTGTAATATTCTCTTGATCAATGCCCTGGTTAACATATATAGCAGTTGAGCACAATGGAAAACCAAGCTGAACAAACATATAAAATTAAAATTGAAGAGTTGGCCACAAAACAGCAACTAGACCAATCAGTGAATTCCTGGACTCTACTCTGTCAAAGACATCAGGAATCAAAGTTGCTTTGCTCCTTCTCTCACCAGGAACAAATCAGTAGCACTAATCACAGGCTGATTCCTGAGTTGTGGTTCAAACGCTCACCTATGATGAGTTGTCTTGTCGCACATTCTGTGGATTTTAAAAGTGAGATGAAAAAGAGGGTTAATACTCTATATATTACAGTGTATACTATGCGAGTAGGAAGATACAAAAGAGTGGGGGACCCAGCCTTTAATAGTCTAAAGGGTGGGCCTTCCCAGCTTTATCTTTACTGAACAATAGTATGGACAGAGATAAAACCAGGCTAGGAGCAGCTTCCAAAGCACAATTTACAAAAGGGTGGACTATTAAAGAGCTGCTGAATTTAAAAGTACAACAAGAACTGGGCAAGTGAATGGAGGAAAAAAGTGTGAATTAGAGAATTGCATAATTATTTAAAAATTGTCCCCACTTTTTGGTCCTTAGGTCTTTGTCACTTTATTATTTTGTTTTTGTCCATAATTCTCCAGCAAAAAAAGGTTGAGCGGCATGCAAAAGAGCTACAAGAAAACTGGAGTTCAAGCAAGACTTATCATCATAAGTGAAGACAGTAGGAAAAGTATGATAATTCAGTAACACCATGGTATGAACTGAATGCTTCAGTATTCACATTGACATGAGAAAGTTTAAGTCCTTTATAATGACTCTCATAGTCTTAATTGTTCCTGTTCCTTCGGTTCCATCCTGTTGTCCATTGTTCTCTTACCTGCTCTAGCCCCACATCCCATTCCTGTTGATACTGAAAAGTTGGAAATTCACTAATGTCTTTATTAGTTTGTTCTTTGTTGTAATAATTCCTATTTGATTCTATTCTTTGCATTTTTCTTTGTCCATTAAAATTTTTATTCTGATTATTTCTATTAAATTTCCCTACTCTATCTCTCTTAATAACATATGCCCTATTTTCCTTGTATTCTTCTAAGTCCCTCTTTAATTTCTTACATTTAGTTTCAAATATTATATTACATTTAAAATCTATACTGTCTAATTTCCTATAATACACCCCTTAGGTTCATAGGTTCATAGGTTTATACTAGGCTATCTGCCCTAAGGCATTTATAAGCCTAGCCCAAATTATTGTGGCTTACGCCACCCCTTATATGAAAAAATACTGTGCCCATTAGTTTGTTGTGCCTCTGTCCAGCAGTGACCCAGAGATGATTCCCGGGGTAAACCTACGATCTCCCATCCACAGGTCTAGATTTCTCTTGAACAGAGTCAGCGAGGTGCTCTGCCTCACATGGACCGGGATTTTATTCCACAGCATAGGGAGTCTCTGAGTGATAAATCTATCCCTCCAGCACGTCCTATTTATATCCGTGCTAAGGTTTAAGTCGCTTGCTCTAGTGGTTTTGGTGGATTTGGATTTTTGAGGTGGAGCATGTCCATTAATTCTGGGTTGGACATGGCCTTGTATGTCAGGCACATGTCACCTCTGAGCAGACGGTATGCGACTGAATAGAGCTGGAGTTTCTTCAATCTGGCAGCATATGACAGATTTTGGAGTCCCTTTATCCTTTTGGTGAGGAACTTTGGGGTCTCTCCAATTGCTGCAGATGTCGGGTGAGATACATCCCGAATGGGGCATTGTACTCGATCATTGGTCTGATAAGTGAAGAGTACAGGGGAACAATGACCTCACTAGATCTGGATGTGAATCTCTTCATGATCAGGTGGGCAATGTAGAAGGTCTTTCTAACCACTTTAGCAATGTGAGTGTCAAAAGAAAGGCCACTGTCAACCTGGGTCCCCAGGTCCCTGATAACCTCTTCTGTGCTTAGTGGATTGCCACCTATATGGTAGCTTGGGGTTACCTTGTTTTTCCCGAAGGGTATGACTATACATTTTTTGGCGTTTAACTTCAGGCCATGGCTCTGGCACCAGCTATCTGTTTCCGTGAGTCCCTTCTGAAGGATATCAGTGTCCGATGCACTTTCCACTATGGCCCAGTTTGCAGTCATCTGCAAACTTTGTCAGCTAAAGTCCTCCCATGTTGGCCTGTACTTCTGAGAAGTAGATGCCAAACAATAGGGGGCCAAGGACCGAGCCCTGTGGGACACCACTTGTGACCGGCTTGGAGTCTGACACAGCGCCAGCAACTCTAACCCTGTGGGTTCTGTCCTTAAGCCAGTTTGCAACCCATCTTGTGACATATGGGTTTACATTTAAGCTGGTAAGTTTTTCTACAATACCGAGTGGGGTATTGTGTCGAAGCCTTGCAAGGTCAAGGTAGGCTGTATGGACTGCCTTTCCCTCATCAATGGCCTTGGTGACTATTTCGAAGAAGTCGACCAAGTTCAAAAGGCATGATCTTCCCTTGACAAAGCCAAACTGGGTCGGGTCCAATGTCTGCAAGTCCCCTATATCTTTGTTTATGAGCTCCATTATGATCCTCTCCATAGCTTTGCAGACTAGACTTGTTAAGCTTATGGGGCGGTAATTACCAGGGTCCGTACCTTTGTGGAGTGGGACCACAGTTGCCGTACGCCACTCCTTGGGCACGTATCCTGTGGTAAGGCTGAGATTAAACAGCTGCCTTATGTTCATATTCAGTAAAAAGAAGGTCATTTTTAATTTTTCCATCCAGAATTTCTGCTTCACCTATCAATTTGCTAACCATCCAGAATTTCTGCTTCACCTATCAATTTGCTAATAACCCTAAGTTGTGGAATATAGGGGGCAATAAACCAAATTTTGTATACAAAGTAGGTGTAAATTTGAAAAAGAATTTTGAATTGCACACTAAGTTGAATTATAAACTCGGGACTACAAAATGTGGTAATTGCACACAGTGTAAATACATATGTACAGAACAAAATATAAAAATTAACAATTATTTACAAAATGTAGTGAAACCAGTAAGAGGGAATTGTCAAACGACTGGTGTGATTTATCTGGCTATGTGTGAAACCTGTCCCAGTTTTTACATAGGTAAAACTGAAAGAAAATTGAGAGACAGAATATATGAACACACATACCAGATAAATACACACAACTCTAACAATGCACTATATAAGCATATTAGTAGTTCTCATGGCTGCAAAGATTTTAGATTTACAATTTTAGAAAAGGTTTTAAAAAATCCAAGGGGTGGGGATTATAGAACATTTATAGAAGAAAGAGAAATCAAGTGGCAAATAAAATTACAAGCAAGCCTACCCCCTGGTTTAAATGAAATCATTACAATAAAGCCTATATTAAATAGAAAAGTAGAATTCACAAAATAAAAATGTTTTATAGGAACATATGGTATGAATTGTATTCTATAAGTTTTTATTGTTTCTTTTTAAATGTGCATAGTTATATGGTAATTATATGGTTTTTAACATGTTTTAAATGCACGTAGCACTTTAAATTCATCAATCAATTTAGTAGTTTGTGACATCATGAGGTAATTTAAGTTTTTATAGGGGAAAATGGGAATGGAAGTAGATTCTGATGAAATCCCTGGTAGCAGGGAAGAAAGCGCTCAGTCGTGTACATTTGTTTAAATAAAGATTCTCGTGGTGTGGATCCCTGCCGTTGCAGTGTTTATTTTTGAGTTATATTATCATATAAACTATTATAGCAATAACCCACGCCTGGGTGTGGGTAATGCTGGATTTACCCATGGTTGGTGTGGTTTGGTCACGAGGGCGAAGCCTGAGTGACCAAACAAAGCCAACCCTGGGTAAATCCAGCATTACCCACACCCAGAAGTGGGTTATTACTATTATACGATGACATTATTTAAGAAAAAAAAAAATTACTTTTCTTAAATAATGGCATTGTATAATGCCTCCTTGCTGCCCTTCCGCAGCTGTCTGGGTATTCTGAGGCAGTTCTGATGTACTGCGTATGCGTATATTTATGCAGTACATCAGAGCTGTGGGCAAAAGCAATGGAGAAAGCAAGATCTCCATTGCTTTTTACAGCCTGTCTCGCTATGTTAAACGTGTTTAACATAGCGAGACAACTTTAAAAATAGCAACAGAGAATCTCTGTTTCTTTTTTTTAAGCTGTCTCGCTAGGTTAAATGCATTTAACATAGCGAGACAGTTTTGAAAAAAGCAACAGAGAAAGCAAGATCTCCGTTGCTTTTTAAAGTGTCTCGCTATGTTAAATGGGTTTAACATAGCGAGACAACTTTAAAAAAAGCAACGGAAATGCTCCATTGCTTTTTTAAAAAGCTGTCTCGCTATGTTAAACTCATTTAACATGGCGAGACAGGTTGTAACAAACAACAGAGATCTTGCATTCTCCGTTGCTGTAAAAAAAAAAAAAAAAAAAAAAAAAAAAGAGATATACTAATGGAAAATGTCCGGGCGACCGGGCCTTTTCCCATTACTATAACTCTGATTTACTACGTGCATGCTGACCAATTAGCGTGCACGTTTTGGAATATTAATGGGGGGGGGGGTCGTTGTATAATTTCCTTATTTGCACAGTAAAAGTCTGCCTGATCTTCTCCATTACCATTTCTCTTTTCATTTCCAAGTCCTACCATTAAACATTCAGTCTCCTTAACTGTAAATTGCATACCTACCATTTCTCTCTTTAATGTTCTTACACTTATCTCAAATTATCTACAGTCCAAGCTTCCTTAAGTTATACTCAGTACATACTATAATTTCTCCTACACATTCTCTGCATTCTGCACTTATTTTTCCCATTTTAATACAGTCTTATACTGTAGTCTTTTAAAACCATCTATTCCTTACATTCCAGAGGAGATACTCAGACAACCTAACTCTCTTCACTCATACAAAATACTTCTTTCCTATCTACCCTCCATCTGTTTTCATACTCCACTATCGCTAAATATATCCTACTGCCTTTACAAGTTTTTTGTCCTTCTTGATCCCTACTTCCACTCTACATGCCAGCTATAACATACAGATCCCATTACCTAATCATGCTACTCCTCAGCCTATCCTCTATTCTTCTGTACTGGGCCATCTGTCATCCTACCATGACTGTATAACAGCTCTCAATATTTCTCCAACACTGTCCCAGCCATCTATCCATACTTCCTCCTTAAACTCTCCACACATTGCACCAAACCTGTTTAATGACACCCCTCACCTTTACTCTAAATATAGAAGATTAGCTCCATTTCAACTCAAACCAAAACAAAAATAAGCGAAAAATAGTCTCCAAAAACTAGTATCAATTGTTTGTTTGTGTCTTTCGACTTTTCCTGGTTAGGGGTCGCCACAGCGGAACTCCGGTCCGCTAATGATTGGTAGTGGATTTTTACATACCGGGTTACCAGCTCTGACGCACAACCTTAAATGAAGGCACGCCCTATTCATGTATGCCTCCACACAGAAGATGCTCTAGCTGAGAATCGAACGGGACAACTTCTTGCTATGGGGTGACAACACTACCGCAGTAAAAAATAATTCCCCAATATACTAAAATCCTTCTAGGATGAGACATTCACATAAATCATGGTCCCAACTATTACAATGAACACCAAGACAATTATCTTCCACACACTGCTCTAATCCTACAACAGTCAAGCCCCAATGGTGCTAATTTAACTTTTGCTGCCTTAAATATTAAAAGCATAAAAAATAAAATTGTTGAACTACATGCCTGGCTTACAGAATATAAGCTTGATATTCTCACTGTAACTGAAACTTGTCTTAAACACAGCATAAACAACTCTGAAATTATACCTCCCAGCTTAATATCATCCTTAAATGACTGTATAAAGAGGAAAGGTGGTGGCATTCCTTTACTATTACCCAACAACTACCACATTTCCCTTTACAATAAACCAGTACTAAAGTTCAGTTCAGCAGAGCTTTGTATTACTTTTCTGAAAATAAATAATTATAAACAAACATATATTACTGTCCTTTATGTTCCTCCTAGTGACAATACAGCTATACTGGAAGATATCATATATTGGACATCTATAACAATTCCACAAGAAACAATACTACTAGGTGATGTGAATGTCACTTGGTTTGACATAAATTCTAACTCTCTTACCTGTTGCATGAACATATTTGGTTTCACACAACTAATAAATAACCTCACACATTATAGCAAATCATCATATCCCCTATTAGACTTGATCATATAACACATAACTTGGACAGAAGTAGGTTAAAAAATAAAAAAAAGGCAGCAGGGTTCTCAAGTCCCATGATAAAAAGTGCCCAATCCTGGTAGGTGCACTGATGCCAGGTCTGGAGAAAATGACAGCGTAGAATGCTCAAGACAAAGAAATATTCCTAAAATGGGGTTAGGCCAGGCTCAGGAGAAAGTAGCTCACTTGTTGTTGAAAGAAGTAGTAATCGACAAAAAAACACAAAATCTGACATGCTAAAAAAATCCATAAAGATGATAGAGTGGACTATTTAGGACAGGAATGAAATTATGCATTGTTAGTATTATACAAGAAGCCCAGAATTTCCAGATAGAAGATATATAAAAAGATTAAGATAGAAATTAGAGGAAAGAAAATACTTGCACAAGAATAACTATCAAAATCCTCAAATGCAAATTATTGTTCATTAATGTAACAGATTATGAAAAAAAAATTATATAGATCAAGAAACATTGGGCCATTTGGAAAGAGAAGTGACTGAAGAAGGGCAAAAATCTAAAGAACAAAACCTAGGGATTTTTGAAAGGTATATGGACATAGGAAAGAAAAAGAGATCTGATGTGGTATAATATTTATGCAAAGGAGAAAGCCACACTAATGAATACAAAAAAAAAAAAAAAAAAAAGAAAAAAAAAAACAACTACAAAGATATTTGAGGAGAAATGCAGGCAAAGGCACTTCGATGTGAAAATTTTTACAGTACAAAAATAGGTTTATAAAGGGAGAATGTAGAACACAAGATTAGTAAAGTAGAAGTTAAACCAATAGAAGCTAAAGTTATGGAATACCTGCAAAGTGAAAGATTTAGTTTAGAAAGGCTAACACATGTTATGTCACAGCATGATGGAAAAATGTGTTCCCAAAGTAAGGTGAAACATGTGGAGCAGGAGACATCTGAAGAATATGGACATGGGAGAGAAAAGCAAATTGAATATGGTGCAATAGTTATGCAAAGGAGAAGCAAAACTAATCAATACAAAAAAGCAACATCAATGATGTTTGAAGAGAAATATAGACAGCGGTATCCGGATATGGAAAATTTTGCAATGCTAAAAAAGAAAACAAAATGGCTGAAGCAAAAAAGAGGCTTCATAATCATAATTCATAATTCAGATGGAAATTAAAGAAATACAAAATGAAGTTATGGATTTCCTGTACAGTGAAGTTTTTAGTGTAGAAAATCCAACACTGGTAACATCACAGCAAAATAGAACAGTGAGTCTCCAAATTAAGGAGAAACTGGTAGAACAGGAAGCATCTGCTCAGTTACCACATGAAGATACTCTCGAGCCTTCAGCAGGAAACCAGTACAAAAGTTCAGTTGGAGTTGTACAGCTAGTGAAGGAACAGGAAACAGTGGCAGCATTGACACAGTTAAGTTTGTGGAGTGATAGGCCAGTGAGTTCTATATGAAAGAATAATGCATGATGCAGGATGCAGCTGAAGACAATATGTCACAAGAAGATGTTCTGGAACATTTTGCACAATTCCACAAAGAAATAGAGTGCAAAGAATTTGCCCTCAGTTTAGAAGAAAAATATCTAAGGGGAAGAGTTGCTTGATTTAATAGTGATGGATAGATATATTAGGACTGATGAAAGAAATAGAGTACAGAAAGTGTATAAGAACCAAAATGCTAGAAGTCTTTTTAAACAAATGCATGTAATCCAGACTGTTAACTAAAATTCATGTGATATAACAGAAGTAAAAAGGATATATCACTGTGCAGCTAAATTAATAACATATGAAGTCTTACCACAAAAACACAGGGTAGTAAGGGAAAGGAAGGGAAGAAATCAAATATCATCATGTAAGTATTGAGTAGAGAAAAACATAAACAATTAAGAAATGTCACTGTTAAAAGATTATAGAAAATGAAATAAAACAGCACTTAGAAAGATAAATGTGATAAAATCAATGCTCAGTATTAGAAAGGATAAGGATTTATTGCAAATAATATACTAAAGATATCAGCAAATGCAAAACACTTAGAAGATATGCAAATAAATGTAATGGAAAATTTAAAATAAGCAATTCATTGATGATCCAAGTTTTATAGACAATTGGGAAACAAAGCAAAAGGAATAGAAACACGACAAAAAAGAAGAAACAGACACATTTTGAAGAAATATCTATGAAACCCTGTGGAACCAGTTCATATTTGAACTGCTTCTTACTGAAATTGGTACACTTTGTTTGCTGTAGCATAGACTAGATCCAGGCCTGCTGAATCTAGCTTTGTTTGTATAACTTGAGCACTAATCCAGGCATTCTTTAAAGTATTCAATTGTATTTATTACTGCTTGGTAGTAACTTGATTAAAGTGTAGCTATAATTCTAAGTCTTTTGGATTAAGCACTTGGGCTTCAGGACAGTTGTTTTACATTAAGAAGGTTTGTGGTCTGCACTGTGGTGGCAGGACAGGTAGCTTACATCCTTCTAAGTTGGGAACTGCTGACTGAGGGCTCAGTGTCTGTTATTCTAAAAGTGTATTAGTTCTGGTTTAAGCACTTGGGCTTCAGGCCAGTTATTTTACATTAAGAAGGTTCATGGTCTGCACTCTTGTGGGAGGATAGGCTGGACTCTGCCCTTCTGAGCTGGGAATTTCTGGTTAAAGGCTTATAGTGCCTGCATATTTGAACTGCTTCTTACTGAAATTGGTACACCTTGTTTGCTGTAGCATAGACTAGAGCCAGGCCTTCTGAATCTAGCTTTGTTTGTATGCTTGTTGTTTGTTTGCTTGTTATTTCCCTGAAATGCTAATTCCACCTAAAACTCAGCTTTTCAGTGCTTCTGTGGATCCCTAGTAATATCTGCATTACTTACTGTACTTATTTCCTTGTTTCACTTGAAAGAAAGTTACTGTTTGGCATTTTTGCATTTAAGTTACCTGTAACACATTGCATTTAAGTTACCTGGCACTTGCTCACTAAAGCAATTATATAAGTCAGCACTAAAAAATTAAAAGCACTACACCCTCACAAACTCCCCTTGAGCACCTTGTTCCCCATTGGCCCTTTTTTTAATTATAAAGGAATTCCCAGTACTATTCTAGCATGTCCAAAGGTCAGTTGTCAATCTCCTCTCCAGTCCAGCTGGTGAATCTGGGAATCTTGAGGCAATGTTTCAACTGCCTCATGTACACAGACAACCCTCTCCTCCTCCCAACAAATTCCAACACATGTGAGAGATGCAACCATATAGCCAAACTGGAGGCTAAGCTCTCTCAACTCAGTACTGGCGTAATCAGTCAGGAGGAGAAGGAAAGCACACTCACTACGATTCCAGTCTCACATAGACCTACCACGACAGCAAACCAAACACATAAACACACAAAAACATACTCGGAGGCTCTAAATAAAAATCTGCCTAAGCAGCGGAGACCTCCAAAGCAGACACCCAAGCAACCGCTACCCCAAAACAAAACATGTACAACACATAGCTCACAAAGCCAGTGTGCTGAACAGTCACAGCCCTTAAGGCTAAACAACACACCTGATACACTTGTAATAGGTGACTCTATCGTCAGGCACACTGACGTCCCGCTCATCAGGCTGAACAAGGAGAAGTTCATGGTGAGCTGCCTGTTGGGTGCAAGGATCCGCCACATAACACAAGCACTCAGGTCACTCCAAGGCAAGTACAAATATGACTCGGTCATTGTCCATGCTGGTGTGAATGACTTGAGACGTACCTCCCTGGACTACATGAAAAGAGACATAGAGGAGCTCTCTGAGCATGTAGCCCAGGCTGGTATGACCCTGACCTTGAGTAGCATCTTACCCTCACCAAGAATGATGCCACAATATGAAGACAAGATGATCAATTTCAACAATTGGCTTAAGTATTGGTGTCATTCAAAGGGGATCCAATGCCTGTCAGCAGGGGATGACATGCTCGACAAGCCACGATGCTTCGCTAGGGACGGCTTGCACCTGTCACCCCTGGGCTTTCGGATATTGGGAAAGGCTCTTGCTTCCCCCATAGTGCCTTTTTTAGGCAAGGCTCAAAAGACAAACCCACCTCAATAGGTATCACAAGGGATAAGAAACTAAGAGTAATGCTACTCAACGCCAGAAGTCTAAACCTCAAGATGCACACACTCGAAACTCTCCTTAGCATGGAGAACATCGATATCTGTGCAGTAACAGAAACCTGGTTCAAGGCTCCCGAGAGCACCCTAGCACTACCAGGTTATACCTCATACCATGCTTTTCGGCCCCAAAACTTGGACCGAACCACAAAAGGAGGGGGAGTATCAATATTCGTCAAAGATAGCCACACCTACAGGTTGGTGGCACAGCACGAAGCATCAGAGACTATCCATGTGCAACTAACAGTGGGTAAAACTGCATTCCAGTTTATAGCCTGCTACAGACCACCCTCCCAAACCCAGGAACCCCACTCGGCCTTCCTGAGAACACTGGAAAATATGAAGGTCTCTCCAAACACCATTATATTGGGCGACTTCAACTACCCAAACATAGACTGGGAGCATTACTTTAGCTCCAATGCCCTAGCCCAAAGGTTCCTAGAATTTATAAACTCAGATGCTACAGAACAACTTGTTACCACTCCCACAAGAGGGGAAAACATACTGGACTTGATCATCACCAACATGGGGACTCTATGCTCCAGACCAGAAGTGTATCCCTCACTGGTAAGATCAGACCATAAACTAATCTCACTGGATATTCACATCCCGACCCCACCCCCTGCCCAGAAAACCACAGTGAAAAACTTCTCTAAAGCAAATTTCACACTTCTCAAAACCGAGGTAGAATCCTTCAAAGCCCCTGAGCCTGCGGAAAATATGGCCCAGACTGCAGAATCCTTTATAAATGCATTCTATAAACACATTCAGGAATGCATGGATCATGCAATCTCAAACAAAACCAAGACCCAATCCTCACAGGGCAGAAGTCCTGTCTGGTGGACCCCAGCCATAAACAAACTATACAATAGAAGGAGGAAGCTACTACATGATAGAGCAAAATCCCAAAAGGCATCTCTGATCAGTATTAGCAAAAAACTACGGGCACTCATAAAATCGTCTAAGGCCAGCTTCGAGAGAAAAATTGCACAGGACACTAAGGATAATCAAAAGGCTTTCTTTAGTTATGTTAGGAACCTGGGTGGGAATTCCCAGATATGCTCAGAATTAGTCCAAAATGACAAAAAATACACCGAACCCACAAACATTGCCAACATCCTAGCTGACAGGTTCACCGCAAACTCCCCCCCCCTCCACACCAAAAGGGCAAATATCTATCCCAGCAGAGTGCTGCCCCCCTGACATCTCAGATGCTCAGGTAAGAGCCGCCCTCTCCAAATCAAAAAACACAGCATCAATGGAACCAGACAATGTCCCGGGATGCATCCTACATGAACTCCAAGAAGAGCTAAACCCAAACATAAAACTACTGTTCAATCTCAGCCTTACTACAGGATATGTACCCAAAGAGTGGCGTACAGCAACAATGGTCCCTCTCCACAAAGGTGGTGCCTCAACGGATCCTGGAAACTATCGCCCCATAAGCCTGACAAGCTTGGTCTGCAAAGCTATGGAAAGGATCATCATGGACCTCATAAATAAAGATATTGGGGACCTACAGACACTGGATCCTACCCAGTTTGGCTTTGTTAAGGGCAGATCCTGCCTCTTAAACCTGGTTGATTTCTTTGAAACAGTCACCAAGGCCATTGACGAGGGGAAGGTGGTCCACACAGCCTACCTGGACCTCGCAAAAGCCTTCGATACAATACCCCACTCGGGCATTATAGATAAGCTCACCAGCTTAAATATAAACCCCTATGTCACTAGATGGGTTGCAAACTGGCTCAAGGACAGAACCCACATGGTTAGAATTGCTGGAGCCATGTCAGACTCCAAACCAGTTACAAGTGGCGTCCCACAAGGCTCAGTCCTGGGATCTCTCTTGTTCGGTATATATTTCTCGGAGGTACAGGCCAACACGGAAGGACTGTGGCTGACCAAGTTCGCAGATGACTGCAAACTGGGCACCATAATCGACTCTCCAGCTGACACAAGCATCCTCCAAAAAGGCCTCATAAAAACAGACAACTGGTGCCAAAGCCATGGCCTCAAGCTAAATGCCAAAAAGTGTATAGTCATCCTCTTTGGCAAAAACAAAGTGCCCACAAATTACCACATAGGTGGTAATCCATTAAGTACAGAAGAAGTAATTAGGGACCTGGGGACCCAAGTTGATAGCAATCTCTCATTTGACAACCACGTGGCCAAAGTGGTTAGAAAAACATTTTATATAGCCCACCTAATCATGAAGGGATTCACATCTAGATCAGGGGAGGTCATCGTGCCTCTTTACTCATCCCTCATCAGGCCCATAATTGAGTACAATGCCCTTTTTGGGATGTACCTTACCAGACACCTGCAGCAACTGGAAAGACCCCAAAAGTACCTTACCAAGAGGATCAAAGGGCTTAAACACATGCCATATGCTGCCCGGTTAAAGAAACTCCAGCTCTACTCAGTGGCATACCGCCTGCTCAGAGGTGATCTGTGCCTGACATATAAAGCCATGTCCAACCTGGAATTAATGGACATGCTGCACCTCAGAAAATCCAAATCCCATCGAGCTACTCACTCGAGAGACTTGAACCTCATCACTGAAATAAATAGGACATGCTGGAGGGACAGATTCATAACCCAGAGGCTCCCTTCACTCTGGAATAAAATCCCAGTCCAGGTTAGGCAGAGTCCCTCATTGACTCTCTTCAAGAGGAATCTAATGAGTGGATGGGAGATCATAGGTTTACCCTGGGTATCACTTCTGTGTCACTGTTAGACAGAGACACAGTATACTAACCTTGAAAAAGGGCATAGCAAAATTAATTTAAAATGGGTGGCGAAAGCCAAACACACTCTGGCTAGGCTTAGAAATGCCCTAGGGCAGATAGCCTAGTATGATCCTATGAACCTATGAACCTATGAGCATAACAAAGATGCTAAGTGGATAGAAGAAGTAAAAGTAACAGTAATAGGTTCAAATTTACAGGCTATGAAATGGGATGAAGTAATGGCCAGAGAAATTGAAATAAATTTAAGAGAAGCTCCTAAGTGGAAAACCTCAGGTCCTGATGCAGTACCAAACTTTTTGCTAAAAGTATTAACATTGTTGGATGAAGATATCGCCCTGAGTAAGAACTAGTTATATGTGCACCCTGAACAAACACCAATCAGGTTAACAACAGGAGAAATAATACTCATCCTTAACAGTGAACCTGCAAGCTATTCTAGAAAGGATAGACCAATAACTTGTCGTTCAACAATGTATAAACTGATGATGAATTTAAAGTCACTTAGAAGAAAAATCAATCATGGCAACAGAACAAAATGATAACAAAAGAAAGTCATATTGGAACAAAAAATCATTTGTTGTTAAATAAACTCAGAATGGAGAATTGTACAAAAGGAAAGAATCTAAGAATGGCCTGGATTGATTACAAAAAAGCATTTGACAGCATGCCACATTCATGGATAAAGGAATACTTACAGATCTATAAGGTACACTGTACATTGATCAATTACATTATAGTGACCATAAAACAGTGGCAAACCACTTTGCATCAAAGCCATAATAAAGTTCAAATTATTATGCCAGGGATAGAAATTCAAAAGGGGATATTCCTGGGTGACTCTTTGTCAGCTCTGCTCATTTGTCTTGCTCTTAACCAATCAACAGATTTTTTCAACAATTAAGCACTGATGTCATCAAGTAAGGAACAACAATGATTGGTTGATGAGGTAACAGCAAAGGTATTTAAATGTAGAAATGGCTTAGCTTTTTTAACAGTATGATGAAGCATTCGAGAGAATGTGAAAGCACTTACTGGATGTTTTATTGTTTTTGTTCTTTAGTTCAGTGTGTTTAATAAAAGGTCAAGCTTCTTATTGTCATGTTGTGCCTCAAGAATAGGTTATCTGGATTTTGAAACTACATTTTGCTCAAGGCACTTTACCTTTGTGGTTAATTTGTTTTGCTCAATCAACAGATTAGGTTGGGATTACAACTGGGCTCCCAGACAACAACAAAGTGTAAAAACTTTTCCTCTTTTTCTTGTGGATGATTTCAAATGTTATAGTTCATCAAATGAGGAGCTGAAAGCACAACTGGAAGTGATCAAATCTTTTTCAGGTGATATAAGAATGTCATTTGTTCTTGATAAATGTGCAAAAATAACATTTAAAGTAGGAAAGCTGCAGCACCAAGAATATCAGCCTGTGACAGGGACATGATACAAAGAAACTTGAGCAGGAGGGAGTGTATAAGTATTTGTGAATTGATGAAGGATTGACAATAAAACATGAATGAATATTTTAGAAGATTAAAATGAATACTAACTAATGCCCTGACATCTACAACAAATTAACTTACATTTTTAGGGTGATCGACTAACCACAAATGGTACTGGATCAGCTGGACGGAAAAACAGGAAAAATGCTCTATGCTTATCAAATGATATATAAAAATCAGTATATATCAAGCTTATATATCCCTCACTCTGAAAGAGGTATGGACCTTCTCAAAACTGACTACATGTATATATCTGCCATCGTAGGATTGCATGCATATCTGGTGACCTTATCAGATCCAAACATAGTGAAAGTCTTGAAACATGAACAGAACAAATCAGAGATGACTTCTCTGCTTAGTTTAGCAGAAGCATATCGCTGTCTAGTAGGAATGGAAACCAAACCACAAGTAGACAAAAATAGGTAGCAACTAAATATGCCAATTATAAGAGAAACATCAGATGAAAAGATAAGAAATGTGGAAAAGGTAGAAATATAGTTAGAAGTACAGAAAACTTCTGAAAAAAACTCCGTCAGGATTCAGTAAAGTCCATGTAGACTCCATGTAGAGCCTACATGGAATGTATACATGTATACAGCCATGGTTCTCCCTCGGCAGCACTCCATACATATTAATTATGGTGCACGTCTAAGGGAGTTCACAGCAACAAGGATAGTGAACATGTGTAAGACTGACAGCACAGCCACATATCTTTCATCCCATTAACCTTGAACGAAAGATCTACAAGACATTTTATTTCAGTAAACTGGATTTATTTTAATTTTTTTTTTGCATGGTGCATTTTTTTATGTGCTTGTTTGCGCGATGTGCCACGTTATTCATCTATGCTTAGCATGGTGCACTCATGTGTTAGACATCCGCTAGACATCTAAAAATAGAAACTGGATGCGCTCAATTTCAAATTTAATTTTTATTTTTATGTACTTGTTTGCGTGATGCACCGGGTTATTTATCTATGCATAGCATGGCATGCTTAAGCATTAGACATCTGCTAGACAACTAAAAATAGAAACCAGATGCATTCAGTTGTTGTAGTTCTGCAGTGCTTAGCAATGAACAAACCCGCACTCCAAAGCAGTGCTATGCTTACAGGCACCTCCGCATTATATCTGAATATATATGAGCTCCCTTCACAATTCCAGTGGCTTATAGGTTGAGTCTTGACCTACAGTGTAGTAGGTCCCAGGTTTGAGTCCTGGGCAGTAATATCTTTTACATATAGTGCTGTTAAACCATGTTGGGTGATTGAAACATAGGTTGACTTTAAAATAAGTAATTGTTACATTTACAAAAGCTAAGCAATGCTAAGCAGAGCTTAAACATAGTCAATGGCATTTTCCTGTTTGCATGTTACTAAGCTTCACTTAAATATGTTTTTTGTGAGTTTGTGTGATGCTAAACAACACAACACTTTTTTGAAAGTTACAGTATGACATTCAATGGCAGGAATGCAGGCTATTTAAAGGCCGATAGGCAGGAATTTTATATTATTCCTTGGAGCCTGACCTTGACTGTGGGTATGGCTGTTGTCATGGGAAAGATGTGTGCTTTTGGGCACAAATGTGGGATGTGCAAGAGTCCAGGGTTTTCACTGGACTCCTGGTAGAACGTTACAGACCCCAGCTGCTGCAGAGTGACTACCAAGGCTCAGAGTATAAGTCTCAGGCCTGAGATAGTTTGGATAGGGATCTAACCAGTGTTAACTGGTATCCCCTGCACTGGTGAGCAGCGTCATCACCATTATGATGACCTGTATCATAGGAAGAGGAGAACCTTGGAAACCTGGATTCAAGAGAAAAGGGTGGGCACATCCCACAGATATGTAAGTATGTTTTCCAGTAAAATCTGTGCAAAACTGGTATGCATAATGGTTTCATTCTCTTACCACAGCTGCAAACGAGAGGGCTTGCAATGTCCAGTCTTATGCAAGGCATTTGGCCAGGATGAGGCAAGTGAATGGTATGTAAGAAAATCAATAAAGCAATAACTTAATGCATAACTTAATAATAAAATAAAGTAAATACATATATTGCAGCCCTAACAGTCATGTATGAAACACCTAAGACATCACAGATTTTTATTAATGTGTCAGTGCATATCTGAACTGGTAAAGCAAGTTAAAGCAAGTAAGCATGCAGTACTGTGTAGCATCGCTTCCTACCATCAGTTAATGTTGGGGTCTACCCAGATTAAGAGTCAATGTTGTGGTCTGCGCATTGTCTGAAATATGCTGTAAAAAGCACTCAATAAATGAATAGGGTAAATGTGTAAGTTAACAGATGTGCTAGACAGCTATCCATGTGTATAAATGCAAGCTTTGAAACATCTTGAACAAATGAAGTGTAAAAGGAGATGGTGCTCTGGTAATTAGTTTTTTTCAAATAAAATGTTCATTATTCCTGTAGTCACTACTTGTGGGTTCTAATCTGACACCAGCCAAGTGAGATATGTGCAGTAGGCAATACTGTTATAGTATGTCAGAAATAAATGCTGTGTGATACCCAGATAAGGAGTCAATGTTGTGTTTTGCTCATTTTGTCTGATATATGCTGTAGGCTGCAGTCAGTAAATGCACAGGGTAAATGTGTAAGGTAACGGAACTCCTACACAGCTAAACATGAATGTAAATGCAATATTTGAAACAACATGAATCAATAAAGTGTAAAAGAAGATGGTGCTCTGAAAATTTATTGTTTCAAATAAAATATTCAGTAGTCCTGTACTCACTGCTTGTGGGCTCTAATCTGACACCAGCCAACTGAGAAATCTTGAGCTGTCAAGTGTAATTAACATACACGAAGATACCTCTCAAATGTCATGACCTTTGCAAAAGATACTGAATATTGCCCCATATGTCTGGTCCTCTGATTTGCAGATATATGACATCACTTGAAATGCAATGTAATGGCAAATCTGTTATCAGAACACCTTGATACTATTGTATGAGCACACTTTGTAAGAATGTTCCCTGTCATTGTGCCTTTGTACCACCATTATGGTTTGCTTGGCCCATAATGTCCCATGCTAAGAGGTTGAGAGGTATGTGCATAGAACATCATATGTACAATACACGCAGTCAGAGTTCTCACAACTGAAATCTAACATATCTAGAAGTATGTAGTTGTAGTATGTGTTGTTATATTATCTGTAAAGTTACTAATGTTCTTCTTTTTTCTCTCACCCCCACCCCTTATCTTCTTTTATTTATTTAATCAATATATTTATTATTATGATTGGATATTATCATAGTATTTGTTATTACCTCTTGCATTGGCATTATGAGTAATTTAATATTACTTTGCTGTTAAAAAACTTTTATTTACATTATTTATCGATGTGTTCCACATTATATTATTTCAATTTGTTTCCATTACTCATTTCTGATTTCTCTTATGTTATTAATTACACTTGTTTGGGTTATGTTTATTTTTCCTTTATGTTTATATTTCAATTACCTCAGCATGACAAGGTAGGCCGATTCCCAGTGATCCACCTACCTTGGTTCCCCCGTCCAAGGCACTGGGGCCTAGCATGTCTGGGCCACAAACTGGTTCCATCCCCTCTGCTGCCTCTGCACTACCTTGCTTCATCAGGTAGTTCCGGCCCACAGGCTGGGAGTGTGCATCCCGCTGGGAGTGGAGGTAGAGTGGGTGCTTTCATTAACCAACTACCAGGCATGGTGTATAGGCATGTTCACCAAACTGTTGGTGCATGCCTATGCCAGATGGAGAGCATGCCATTCATCCTGGTGGGGCAGTCTGGCCCCATGCACCTGTGTAGACCACTGCCTCCACAGGAGCAGTGAAGGTGCAGTACTGACAGTCCCATGTGTGAGGACTTGAGTCACACTGCTACTGTGTCTGACATACATGGGACTGGGATTCCACAATACCCTCCCCAACCAAGGTGTTCATAGGCTCATAGGTAGGTACTAGGCTATCTGTCCAAAGACATTTATAAGCCTAGCCAGAATGTGTTGGCTTTCTCCACCCCCTTAGATTAGTTCCCTGTGCTTCTGTCCAGCAGAGCCACTGAAGTGATCCCTGGGGTAAACTTCCTGTTTCCCATCCACTCATCAAGGTTTTTCTTTAAGAGTGTTAGTGAGGAGCTCTGCCTAAAGTAGACTGGAATCCTGTTCCAGAGCATAGGAAGTCTCTGGGACAGGAATCTATCCCTCCAGCATATTCTATTTATTGTTGTGGTGAGGTATAGATCCCTAGAGCATGTGGCTCGAGGGGATATGGTTTTCTTTAGGTGGAACATGTCCATTAATTCTTGGTTGGACATGGACTTGTATGTCAGGCAGAGATCACCTCTGAGTAGGCGGTATGCAACCAAGTACAGCTGAAGTTTCTTCAGTCGAGCTGCATAGGGCATCTGTTTGAGGACAGTGATCCTCTTGGTGAGGTACTTCTGTGGTCTTTCCAACTGTTGCAGGTGTCTTGTAAGGTACATCCCAAATGGGGCGTTGTTCTCTATGATGGGTCTGATGAGTGATGTGTAGAGGGGCACAATGACCTCTTTTGATCTGGATGCTAACCCTTTTGTGTTTAAGTGGGCCACATAGAAGGATTTACTAACCACTTTGGCAATGTGATTATCAAAGGAAAGATCACTATCTACTTGGGTCCCCAGATCCCTTATTTCATCTTCTGTATTTAGGGGGCTACCAACTATGTGATAATTTGTGGGTACTTTGTTTTTTCCAAAGGGGATGACTATGCACTTTTTGGCATTTAGCTTGAGGCCATGCTTTTGACACCAGGTATCTGTCTCAGTGAGACCCTTGTGGAGGATGTCTGTGTCAGCCGGAGAGTCAATTATAGCCCCTAGTTTGCAGTCGTCTGCGTACTTGGTCAGCCATAGTCCTCCTGTGCTTGCCTGTAACTCTGAGAAGTATATGCTGAACAGGAGGGGTTCTAGGACTGAGCCCTGGGGAATGCCACTTGTAACTGGTTTGGAGTCAGACCTAGCTCCTGCAACTCTTACCATGTTTGCAGTCGTCTGCAAACTTGGTCAGCCATAGTCCTCCTGTGCTTGCCTGTAACTCTGAGAAGTATATGCTGAACAGGAGGGGTCCTAGGACTGAGCCCTGTGGAATGCCATTTGTAACTGGCTTGGAGTCAGACCTAGCTCCTGCAACTCTTACCATGTGGGTTCTGTCCGTGAGCCAGTTGGCAGCCCATCTCATGATATAGGGGTTTATGTTCAGGCTGGTGAGCTTGTCTATAATACCAGAATGGGGAATGGTGTCAAAGGCCTTTGCGAGGTCTAGGTAGGATGTGTGGACCACCTTTCCCAAGTCTAAAGCCTTGGTAACTGCCTCAAAGAAGTCCACCAGGTTTAGGAGGCATGATCTGCCCTTAACAAAGCTGAACTGGGTAGGGTCCAGTGTTTTGAGGTTCCCAATGTCTCTGTTAATGAGATCCATGATGATGCGCTCCATAGCCTTGCAGACCATGCTAGTCAGGCTTATAGGGTGATAGTTCCTGGGGTCTGTTGTGGCTCCATCTTTGTGGAATGGAATAAACATTGCTGTGCACCACTCTATGGGCATGTAGCCTGTAGAGAGGCTGAGTTTGAACAGTGTGTTTAGGTGAGGGGTTAGTTCATCTTTAAGCTCATGTAGGATGCAGCCTGGGACACCGTCCGTTCCCATTGATGCTGCGTTTTTGGCTTTGGAGAGGGCTGTTTTAACCTGAGCGGCTGTGATTTCAGGGGCACTACATTCTTTTTGTATGGTTATGGGCCCTTTTGGGGGTGAGAGGGGGGGTGACGTTTGCACTGAACCTGTCTGCCAGGATGTTGGTGATATTGGTCAGTTCAGTGTATTTTTGTGCCATTCTGCACTAACTCTGAGCAGATCTGGGATTTGCCACTTAGATTCTTGACATAGCTAAAGAATGCCTTGTGGTTATCTTTGGAGTCCTTGGCAATTTTTCTTTCAAAGCTAGCCTTGGATGATTGTATGAAGGATCGTAGATTCTTGCTGATACTGATCAGGGATGTCTTCCCCTCTTGGGATGTTACTCTTTTCTGTAGTAGTTTCCTCCTTCTATTGTATAGCTTGTTTATGACAGGGCTCCACCAGATTGGTTTCCTTTTCTTGGAGGAGTGAGTCTTGGTTTTGCTTGGGATAGCATGATCCATGCATTCTTGTAGGTGCCCACTGAGAGCATTAGTAAAGGATTTTGCAGCTTGGGCAGCATTATCCTTTAACATGGGAGATTTGAAACTTTCCACCTCGGTCTTAAGTAATGTGAAGTTTGCTTTTAAAAAGTTTTTCACTGCAGTTTCTTTGACTGGGAGAGGGGGTGGAATGTGGATATCCAGAGTGATTAGTTTATGGTCAGATCTAACCAGAGAGGGGTTGACCTCCGGTGTGGAACACCAGTTGCTCATGTTGGTGATGACCAGGTCCAATATGTTTTCACTACTGGTGGGGGTGTTGACCAGTTAATCCAGGGCATTTGAGTTTATAAATTCTAGGAAATGTTGGGCAAGGGAGTTAGTACTTGAGTCGTTCTCCCAGTTAATGTTTGGATAATTGAAATCACCCAATATCAGAGTGTTTGGTAGGACCTTTATGTTTCCCAGTGTTTCCAGAAATGCAGAATGGGGGTCTGGGGACATTGTGGGTGATCTGTAGCAAGCTACAATTTGAATTGCAGTTCTACCCATTGTTAGTTGCACGTGGATGATCTCTGAAGCATCGTGATGTGCCACTAACCTGGAGGTGTGAGTATCCTTGAGGAATATGGATATGCCCCCACCTTTTGTATTTCGGTCCGGGTTTTGTGGCCAAAATGTATGGTATAAGTTGTAGCCTGGTAGTGCTGGGGTGCTCTCTGGAGCCTTACACCAGGTTTCTGTTACTGCAAATATATCAATTTTCTCTATACTGAGGAGTGCCTCGAGTGCATGCATTTTGAGGTTTAGACTTCTGGCACTGAGTAGCATTACCCTCAGTTTTTTGTTACTTGTGCTATTTATGGCAGTGGGTTTGTCTTTTGAGCCTTGCCTAAAAAAGGCACTATGGGGGTGGCAAGAGCCTTGGCCAGTATTCGAAAGCCTAAGGGTGACAGGTGCAAGCTGTCTCTAGTGAAGCAGCATGGCTTGTCGAGCATGTCATCCCAGGCTGACAGACACTGGATCCCCTTTGAATGACACCAGAAGCTTAGCCAATTGTTGAAATTGATAATTTTTTCTTTATACCGTGATATAATTCTTGGTGAGGGCAGGATGCTACTCAGGGTCAGGGTCATACCGGCCTGGGCTACATGATCAGAGAGCTCTTCCATGTCTCTTTTCATGTAGTCCAGAGAGGTACAGCTCAGGTCATTCACACCAACATGGACAATGACAGAGTCATATTTGTACTTATTCTGGAGTGATCTGAGTGCTTGTGTTATGTGGCAGATTCTGGCACCTAACAGGCAGCTAACAGTAACTTTTTCCTTCTTCAGCCTAGTGAGTGGGATGTCAGTGTGCCTGACTATAGAGTCACCTATTACTAGTGCATTGGGTATGTTATTTTGCCTTAAGGACTGTGATTGTGTGGCACACTGGTTTTGTGAATTATGTGTTTCATGGTTTGAGTTGGGGGGTGGAGGTTGTTTGGATGTCTGCTTTGGAGGTCTCTGTTGATTTTCAGATTTTTATTTAGAGCCTCCGAGTATGTTTTTGTGTATTTTTGTGTGTTTTTGCTGGTGCTGGTTTCATAGGTCTATGTGAGACTGATGATGTGATGCAAGTAATTTCCTTCTCTTCTTGACTGTCTGATCCAGTCTTGGGTTGAGAAAGCTTAGCCTCCAGTTTGGGTGTATAATTGCATCTCTCGCATGTATTAGTATTTGGTGGTAGGAGGAGAGGGTTGTCTGTGTACATCAAGCAGTTTTAACATTGTCTCAAAATGCCCAGTTTCACCAGTTGGACCAGAGAGTACCCCTGATACTGCCCTTTGGACATGCCTGGATAGGTACAGTGAGCTGTTTTATTGATTGGCTGGTAAGGTCGAATAGAGAGCCTTGTCCTTCTCTACAGTATGGGGGGTCTAGTGCTAAGGTTTATTAGTCCTTGCTATGGGTTTTGAGCAAGTGCTGGGCTGAGAAGTGAATGGTTTAAGTGCTTAAGTTGAAAGTTTGTCTAGTTCCAAGGGATAAATTGAAGAGTAGACAACATGGTGCCGGGAATAGTTATACCCTAGCTAACCGGCACTGCCCGGCATGCTATACCGTGCTAATGCGGGTTTTATAGCAGGGAAATGAAAGAGATAGAAATTAGCTCAAAATGACCAATAAACTACTAATTTTAGAAAGGCAAGAAAACAAGTATTTTTTTTTTTTGTTTTTTTTTTTTTGTTTTTTTAGAAAATAAAGCAGATACAATCAAAAATACACTTTAAATGCACAGAAATGGCTGAGTGTGTAGCCTACAACAGTTAAAACAGGTAATTTAAACACAATAATGACTTTGTTAAAGTGCAGGCAGTAAAATAAGTACAATATGTAGCTGAAACAAGCTTTTTAAATCACAGAAACTCTAAAAAATCGGTGTTTTTGGTGGAATTAGCTAAAGGCAGCAAGAAAATGCAGAAAAATTATACTTAATCACTCCAAAGTCTCTCTTTTGTCTCTCTGCTGCTTTAGAACTCTGCAGGGCACCAGGCAGGAACTTGCTGAACTGTATACAAGCACAAAAACCTTGCAAATGCGAGTTTTATAGCAGGGAAATGAAAGAGATAGAAATTAGCCCAAAATGGCCAATAAACTACTAATTTCTGGGCTGAAACCACTCCTCCAGGGACAGATAGGCTACTCAAAGGTCCCCTCTCTCACAGGTAAACAGAGAAACTTCCTTCTTTCCAAGTAAAGTATGGGCAAACAGAGAAACTTGTAACACAGCCCTGAATTCAGCACTAACCTAAACATTGGACTATACTAGCTTAGAAAGGTGGGAAAACAAGTATTTTTTTTCAGAAAATAAAGCAGATACAATAAAAAAATACTTTAAATGCACAGAAATGGCTATCACACTTGAGTGTGTAGCCTGCAACAGTTAAAACAGGTAATTTATACACAAAAAAGACTTTGTTAAAGTGCAGACAGTAAAATAAGTACAATATGTAGCTGAAACAAGCTTTTTAAATCACAGAAACTCTAAAACATCTGCATTTTAGGTGGAATTAGCTAAAGGGAGCAATAAATTGCAGAAAAATGATACTTAATCACTCCAATTTCTCTCTTTTGTCTCTCTGCTGCTGTAGAACTCTGCAGGGCAATAGGCAGGAGCTTGCTGAGCTGCATACAAGCACAAAAAACTTGCAAATGTGGGTTTTATAGAAGGGAAATGAAAGAGATAGAAATTAGCCCAAAATGGCCAATAAACTACTAATTTCTGAGCTGAAACTGCTCCTCCAAGGACAGATAAGCTGCTCAAAGCTCCCCTCTCTCCCAGGTGAATAGAGAAACTTCCTTCTATCCAAGTAAGGTATGGGCAAACACAGAAACTTGTAACACAGCCCTGAATTCAGCACTAACCTGAGAACTGGACTATACTAACTTATAAAGGTGGGAAAACAAGTATTTTTTTTTGTTTTTTTTTCAGAAAGTAAAGCAGATACAATCAAAAAACACTTTAAATGCACAGAAATGGCTATAACACTTGAGTGTGTAGCCTACAACAGTTAAACAGTTAATTTAAACACAAAAACGACTTTGTTAAAGGCAGGCGATAACATAAGTGCAATATGTAGCTGAAACAAGCTTTTTAAATCACAGAAACTCTAAAAAAAATCATTGTTTTAGGCGGAATTAGGGATGAAATCTACATTGAGGCCTTATATCTGGAGTAGTGCATAGGGCTGGCTGATTGTACTACAAATAAGCTGTGTAGGCTGCATGTAGCATTTCTGAACCACAGATTGATTCACAGGCAATCACCTGCTAATGAGAACCATCTTAAAAAGGCAAACTTCTAGCTAGGGGAATCGTGTATGAGAATTAGTTTGTATGGCTAGCTAGTTGATGCAGTACTTGTATAGCTGTATCTTTCAACAGCAGAGTATTGTACTCCATCAGGTATGTAACCATTTTGTTTCCAACATGATGCAAATGTTTGAATATACTTAGGGGGAATAGATATTACATCAGTAAGCCTTCTTTAGAACTGTATTGATGACATGCCATTGATCTCCAGCTGTGTTACACATACAGAAGATGTAGAGTACAGCAAGGGTATAATGCTGTGTGTTAACTAGGTACACAGGTCTCCTGGATACTTCCTTTGATAGCAGTTTAAGCAGTACCCTGCTATTTGGTTGGCACTGTTGTTTTTACATATTATATTGGGGGGGGGGGGTCCTGCTATAGAGCACACTACAGTGGACTCCTGTGTTGGGTGTGTGATCATACATGAGTATCTGTCATGGCACAAAAAAGAATAGGTTACTATTGCTACTACTGTAGTTGTGTCCACAGCCTTTGTATGTTTGGCTCACTGTTGAATATGAGATGTGTAATCAAGTAGTTAATACTGATAACCTTCCTTTATTACTGTATCTCTGCATTCTGTACTCCTATGTATGTGATCCTGAAATGTGTTCTCATTTATTTGTATTGCAGAAGATATCATGCATGCATGATGCACACTACCATTTACTGAGGCAGACAATGACCTCATCATTGAGGTTTTGCACCAACACTACCAAGTTCTGGTGCCCAGAGGGAGAGCAAATAACAAAGAGCATGCAGACTTTTGAGAAGAACTTGTGCATAACATTAATGCCACGGGGTCACCAGAATCATACATATGAGCAGGTGCAACACCATGCCATGGATATGATACACTTTGCACACAGATCTGCAGCTGACATGGCCAGGGATCATCAGGTCACTGGTGGTGGGCCTGCAGCAGAACAACCTCTGTCAGCCACAGAAGAATTCCTGGCAAACCTTGCAACACAGGACAGCTCCCAGGCTTCTATCAGCCAATATGTTGTGTGCCACCCATTCCTCTCAAGGTGACCATCCAGGTATGCTTAGTTAGATCAGCACTGGAATACTGCTGCATTCAGCATGTCAAAGTGTAAATGGTTTTACATGGGTATCAGGTTTTATTCTGGTGGAAGGAGGTTAACTGCAGTTTTAAGCTCATGTAGAGATTGTGACCCACATACCTGTTACCTGTTAACATAACAGTTACTGTAAGTGTGAGATATTTGGACATATTGCACCTGTTATACTGTAACATGTGGTGCTGTTGCCATTGCCTCTCCCTCAGTTGTTTTCAGGACCATCAGGAATCAGAAGAGACCATGCTCCTGCTGCTGGTAAGCACAAAACAGTTTTGTCAGAGATGTAGATATAGTTCAGTGTATTCGCTAGTGTCATCCCAGGCCTGCTGGCTGGATTGATGTGCTGTCTGCATGATTGCCAAATGGACAGATATTTTCTGACTGTCCACAGTTTTGAGCCATACCTCTGCATTGTAGGTGTGACCATAGTGATTGACTTGACAGCATTGTCAGGGCATTACGGATTTCCATAACTGTCAACTGTGCTGAGTTTTGCAGAATATCAACAGTGTACATTATTTATGTTTTGCTCATGAGATACTTATTTAATGAAGAATTATTTCCACATAATTACAGATTAGGTTAGAAAATAATGTCCTCATGTCTTACTATGCAAGGTTGGAGGTTATACAAGTCTGTAATAGTGATAGCAGTGTATACAGCTTAACATATATTGCACCATAGTACTACTGAACATAGAAGTGCAGGTATTAATGTACTGCTTTCTCCTTTGTATCACAGGTGACCAGGGAGGCTGGTCTTTGTTCCATTCACAACCTGATGTCAGTGTCTTTCCAGACTCTGATGATGATGGTGTCAAACTGAGGCACAGCTGGAGGTTGCTGAGGCTGAGTCAGACACACAGGTTGACATCCCTCTTCCACCCTCATTATCACCGTACACACCCAGCATGCCTATGCATACCCAGTCTCCTGAGGCCACAGATATTGGACAGTCAGATTATGGGACATTGAATGGGAATTGTGGCTACTGTGACTTCAGTGACTGCCGACACTGGCCATAGCCAAACAGTTGGTGAGGTTCCACACAGGCAGATTGATAGGGGTGCTCATAGGAGGCCTGCTGTCCCTCAACCACCTATCGCAGGTGTCTCATCATGCATCACTTGGTATGTGTTTGGGGCCATAGTGGAGGCACAGGCACTTTCAGAAAGGAACTCCTGATGAAAGCTCAGGTTATGGATGCAACACAGTCTGACATCTGTGACTGCCTCCACTGTGTTGCTGATACCACGGAATGGTTGACTGACACTGTGGAAAGAGGTAGGTCTCAGAGAGATCGCACACTATCTCTCTTGGAATGCAAATTGTCTGTGATTTAATGTCTCACTGAGGAGCCTTTGCAATAAAGGGTGTAGTATCTGGGGTACATACCTGTCTGTCTAGCACATCCTATTTATACCACAGGCAAGATGTAGGCCTGATGAATGGTAATTCTGGTGCTAGTTGTTTGGTTGATATGCAGGTGGTCCACAGTGGGGTCTGACAATGCCCTATATGGCAGGCATACATCTCCCCTTCAAAGGCAATAGGACACAGAATACAGGGATAGGGCCTTGACACAGTGTGCATAGGACATTTTATGTACGCTCTGTTTTGGTTTATTGAGGAACCTGTGTGGATGTTCCAATTGTTGGATATGCCTGGCTAGGTACATACCAAAGGTGGCATTGACCTCAGTGATAGGTCTGATGAATGCAGAATACACTAGAACAATAACTTCCTTGGACATACCTGTCATAGCTTTGCAAATAAGTTGTGCAACATAGAATGAATTCCCCAATACTGTAGACATGAAACAGTCAAAGGCTAGATCACTATGTATATGTGTCACCAAGTCCCTGACTACTGGGTCAACTGTTAGAGGTGTGCTGTCAATATGATAGTTACCAGGGGTGGATGACTACTCAAAAAATAGTATTGTGCATTTCTTAGCATTTAGTGTTACTGCATGGCTCTAACACAAGTTGTATGTCTGTGTCAGCCCCTCATGGAGAACATTTGTGTCATTTTGGGATTCAATGACAGCTCCTAATTTGCAACCATCTGCAAATATAATCAAACAGAGAACACTGACAGTGGCATTGTCTTCAGGCAGGTAAATGTCTAAGAGGAGTGCTCCGAGGAATGATTTGTGAGGGAGTCCACTTGTGACTGGCCTGTTTGTAGAGGTGGACTCCCCTATGCTAACTTCCTTGGTCCTGTCTTTGAGCCACTTGGCTATCCACTGGCTGACATATTAGTTTGTACTTAACCTCTTGAGTTTGTCACCAATGACTTATGGAGGTATAGTGACACATGCCTTGTCAGGCCATGGTAGTGT